>NC_052613.1:12325885-12413023 GCF_016545825.1 Eucalyptus grandis
ATTGGAAATTTTGCGCTTCAACCAATGTGTAACTTTTCAGGCACATCTCCTCCTCTAAAACTGTTGCATATGTAAAGTTTTTGTTGAAGCAATTTTATTATGACATTGTGAAGCTATATTAGAGGGCAGCCAATTTCTAATCTGAATTGTGGTTCACTCTCTACTTTATCTGAGGCTTTTTGGATGTTATCGCACATATAACATGGTACTTTGATCATACAATTAGGTGGTCAGAAAAGCAGAGTTGCATTTGCCAAGATAACTTTCAAGAAACCTCAGATAGCTTTGCTTGACGGCTATCATCTGGTAAGTTAACTCATTTTTCTCCACCTTATGATTTTCGATAAACTTTTTAGTCAGCTTGTTATTGTTCTTACACTAATTGAACTTATCGGAATCTAGTCTTTACATTGAGAATATAGTACAACCAATTAGTGATCACAGCTACAGGGAGCCTCTGCCATCATATATCTAATTTATATAGGAACCAAAACCAATCTAATTGTTCCGACTGGCAATATTGGGAATAGAACATTTATGCTAGCCTGGCTAGTGTTTTTGTATTACAGTGATCTATGATACCAAGTAGTTCGGGTATCTGGGCCTATCGGCAGTATTGGGCCTTGCACATGATTAATGTGGAAGTTTCTTTGTTTATAAATGTGGACTTTAAGTTCTGCTTTAATGACCAGGGACTACTAAAGTGTTATTGTTGTAAATTAATAGTTTCTTATCTAAGGAGTAAGGATAGACAGAGTATGACTTTGCATTTTTCACCATCCCCAACTATAGGATTTTGATGTAGTTGAGGCATTCATTCAAGGTCTTGTTCCAAGGAGGAATTCTGGTTGTGAGATTGATTTCCTCGCCAAAATACTTCAATTTGGCAAACGATGGATCATCTTCACAGCTAATTGCCTTCTTTTCACCTTGATTTGCAGGTTAGTCAAGATGAGCATCTAATCTGTAAGCATGGACGAGCTCTGGGTGGTTCCTAAAGGCAAGGTGACGCCTTTCCATGCAGATTTCCAGGATTTATAAGAAGATACTTCTACTCTCATGGAATCAGATGAGTTTAGTTCTTGTCATCAGCAAAGAGTGGTTCACCGGGGTCACACTTCCTTACAAAACAGAAATTGAGTCTTAGCTACAGAGAGAAAGCAAAGAAGGACAGAGGATGGCTGCTGGTATGCAGGACATACTTACAATTACATCAGCCCTTATTTATCATATAAACTTGATTAGCGCTTGTGGAACTCAAGTATTTTACATTGAGTATGCAGTGCCATTTGCCAATAGTTTCGGAGGCAACTAAGTGTCTGTTTTACGAGAAGTCAACTGTAGAGAAACATTTTCCCCATTTTCATTTTTTTGGCACTGTTTAGGAGAATTTTATAGAAAATATTTTCTTAGTCAACAAAAAATTTGTACTTTCTTGCAATAACAACTACTGTAGAGATGGAAGAATGGATTGAAAACAGAGGTTTTGAATACGTGAATATAACAGCAAAATTCTGAATGAGCCCTTCACATAAAAACCCATATTCAAACTATTGCCTAGATCATCTTTCTTATATTCAAATATCCATTCCATCTCTTGACAACATTTGACGCGATCCTATATTTTTCCTATGCGGGAGGGGAGAGGGAGGAAGGATCAATCGCCGTAGCTACTCTTGGGTGTTAGTTTGAGGATTCTGCATTTGCTACGAGATGCTTTTATTCTGAGAAGGTCATCACCCAGCGACATCCATGACCCACTCTTTGGAAGTAGGCGAGCCCCGTCACCATTAATCCCGTCAAGTTGCCAATGGTTCAGAATTAATCACCACGTAGTGAGATGCACGCGCTACCATCACAAGTGGTTTCGATCTCGTGACCTCACTTTTGTAGAATGGCGGCCCATACCAATAAGTCACAATCATTGGGGATTAGGGGTCTCCCATTATTGTGGGTCAACATAATCATTAGATTTATTCAGCGGGAAAAAAAATCATCAAAAGGGGTCACTAATTTCTAAGAGTAGGTAAGTTAAGCATCTCGGTTCTTGTCTTGTTTGTTCATTTTATTTTATTTTTGTTGTTGTTGGGTGGGTATGCATATAATTTTGTTTGTCTGATCACTGTTATATTTGTTTTTTTTTTTTTTTGGTGAATGGTAAGTATATATTGAAGCTTGAACCAATATACAGCAAGATCAGTGCCAAAAACTTGCACTCAGGAGCTAGGAGCTAGTGAGTGGAAGGGCGCCAGCAAAAGAAGCCAAGCGGCAGAAAAAGAACAAAGGCTAACAGCCAAAAATAGGAAAACCCAAAAACCCGGAGTCAACAAGGACACCCGAGAGCAGGCTGGCAAACAAAGAAGGCCAAAGGAGCCCCCACAAACAAGCACCTAAGTAGAATACGAAGCACCCAAGAAAATAGAGTGATCAAAACCCCAACATCTCTGGAGTCTTCTATTTCTTGTATTGCCGGGAACATTCTTGAAGGCAAGCGCCTTAAAGGCGAGCGCCCTAAGTAGAATACGAAGCACCTAAGGTTATATTTGTTTATTATGCAGGAAAGATAGTTTTTATTCAGGACTAACTAATTGTCCCATTCCAGATCTTTTAAATTTCTTATTTTTTACTCACACTTATGCTAATCTTCAAGTTGAAGAGTTTCCGATTGAACTACAGCATGGTTAAAATTTTATTGGTGGAAAGGCTATGGCTATTGGAGAAAGCCAGGAAATTAAAGAAAAAATCTGGGACTTTTACTTTGCTTTTCAATACATAATTTTTTATTTTTGTAAACCATTCATTTTGAAGTTGGTTATTACTTGATGCAAGAAATTCTCAACTGGCCCCCAGATCAAAAAAGATACCGACTTTCTCACATCCTATATGATATGAAAAGCTTATTTGGAAATAAAGACAAGAGGAAGAAATATAGATTGCCCTTTAGATGTTAGTCTTTTCAATTGATTAATTGCCAAAAATAGTGTCTTTATCGATTAGAATGTTGTAAGGTACGATATATCTATCACAAGGGTGATAGAATTATATCTGAACAAAGCATTTTGTATCAAACACATAAAAAGTGACGGAGGCACGGAATCGCAAGTGCTAAATACTTAACATGGGGAGACACTTGAGCATTAAAAGTTCCAAAAGATACACTTAAATGTCAAAATCGGAAAAGAATGGAACACTTAAGACATGTTTGATAACACTCCCGGGAACAACTAATTATATCCTTTTGTTTTTAAAAATAAAAAATGAACAAAAATCCGTTTGATATATATTTTATTCTTAGGAGCAAAAGTCTGTTTTTTTGCTTTTGGGAATAGATTTGAAACATAATCAAAAAGTGGAAAAAAAAATTGCTTCTTGCTCTCATGAACAATTCTTAGAATCAAATCTATTTTTTTTTCTATTTTCTCTTTCCTTTTCTTCTTCCTCTTCTGGGCCAGTCGCCGACGACTGGCTGATGAGGGCCGACAACCTTGTTGGAGCATCATCGGTCCCCGACGACCCTGAGCCACGATGAAGCTCATCGGCCCAAGCCCCGTTGTGACCAAGCAAGGCTAGGCCTCACCTTGGCTAGGTGAGCTTAAGCTCACCTAGATCCGGCGAGGCCGAGCCTTGCTTGGCCACTGCGAGGTTGACCTCATCAACCAGTGCAAGGCTAGGCATCGCCAAGCTAGGGCGAGGCCGACCTCACATCGCCTAGGCAAGGTCAAGCCTCATCGGTGGCCAAGCAAGAGGCTAGGCCTCACCGAGCCAAGGTGAGGTCAACCTCACGCCGCCAGGGGGAGGCCGAGCCTCTGACGAGCTTGCTGGTGCTCACCTACCCTTGCCTAGTCAGTTGCCCACCACGACGGTGGCGGGCAACCGATCACAAAGAAAGAGGAAGAATAAGAGAAAGGAAAAAGGAAAAATAAACAAATAACCAAAAAATTTAAAAATCTTACCAATCGCATTTCTATTCCAAGAATATAAATTTTGTATAGTTATCAAAAGCTTTGTTTTGCTTAGAAATTAGTATTGTGATCGATATTATTACCAAACGTGTCCTTAAGTGCCGACAACAACAAATTTTGCCAAAATACTAACATGGCATTTTCTAACAACTTTTTTTTTTTTTTTACTAGTGTGGCAATTTTCTTTTAAAAAAAATTATCCACATGGAAATTTAAAGAAAAAAAATGAATAAGTGTATTAGAAGTCCTAAAATTGTCTCAAAAGTGCAATTATGTCCTAAAATTTTAAAAATGTGCAATTAAATTTTAAAACTCTTTACGAAAGTACAGTCAAGTTTTAGAACTTTCAAAAAGTACAATAGACTGCTAAAAATTATCACGAAAGTGCAACTAAATCCTAAAACTTATCGCGAAAATGCAATTGAATCCTAAAAATTTTCAAAAAGTATAAACAACCTAAGGATTTAATTGAACCATTTTGATAAGTTTTAAGATTTGATTGCACTTTTGAAAGTTTTTGGACTTAATTGCATTTTTGCGACAGATTTTAGGATTTTTAATACACCTATCCCTCAAAAAAAAATTATCTGCGTGACAATTTTATTACAAAAAAAAAAAGATGTATCCACAACTTTAGCGAGGGCCTCCACAACCCCGGCTGGCGATTGGCCAAGGTCACCAACCACTAGTCGGGACCCAACAACTTCGATGATCCTCACCCCACCGTTGCCGACCCTTTCCAACAATGGTGTGGCAATGTGAGCAATGAGGACTGTAGAGGCCCTTGTTAATTTGCTGTCCGCTCCTCCTTTTTTTTTTTTTTTTAATATATTTTTAGTTTAATTTAATTAATATTTATATTAAAAATCAATTTTGGGCAAAGCAATGTCATTTTGCACATTCATTGTTGAGTAGGCAACTTTGAGAACCACATAAACAAATGTATTATGTAAAATCCTCATTGATGCCATGCCAAATTTTTGGTTTCTCTCATTGGAATTGGTACTTAAGGGTGCGTTTGTTAATGTTCTTGTTTCTCTATTTTTTATTTTTTTTGCTTTTTTGTTCCCCAAGAACATAAATCCATTTATGTAGGTTGTTATTCCTTGAATAAATTTATTCTCGGGAATAGATTTGGAATAAAAACAAGAAATAAAAAAAAATGCTTCTTTGTTTACAAAAACAAGACAAGAAATAAGCCTTTTCTATTTTCTTTTCTTATTTTTCTTTTCTTTCTTTTCTCTTTCTCTTTTCTTCCCTTTAACCAATCGCTGGCCATCCATAGCTAAGGCCAACAACCAGCTAGAGGAAGGAGAAAAAAAGAAAAGGAAAAAAAAATAATAAAATTATTAATAAAATAAAAGAAATTTTAATTTACAAAAATATTTGGGGTCATATCAAACATATTTCTATTTTAGAAATAAAAATTTTGTGTAGTTACCAAATATTTTCAAATGCTCATAATTTTTTTTTTATGACCCGGGAACCCCTGTACAGCCGGTAGCCGGCAAGATAAACCCGGGGGGATGCTAGCGAAGGACCCACCACCCCGACATCCCACTTAAGACACCAAATGCCTCCACTGGATTTCGAACCCCTCACATATGGGGAAGAATCAATGAAGCTCTTATCCAAATGCGGAGCTACCTTTCAAATGCTTATAAACTTGTTCAATGAACAAAAAAAAAAAAATTATTTCTGAATAGAAATTATCCTTGAGAATAGAAATATTACCATACACACCTTAAATGTCTCAATTAAAAAAAAAAGATATTTAAGTGTGTCTTTTAGAATTTTTTATACTTAAATATCTACTTGTGTCAAGTTTTGACACTTGCAACGTACTTTACCTCAAAATAATGGCACAAAACAATATGCAGCCAAGCAAGAGGACATTTGTCTTTGTTATGTTAACCATTTGGATTTTCCGTTTCCATCCTCTCTAAAATCTGCTTGGACGTAAAATAAGAGGCATGTGAAAAGGCTATCAAGTGGTCTTCGCATCCATCTTCCCTCTCAAACAGTTATATTTCATAGGCTTGCTAGAAGTTGAGGTACTTATAAGAAGATGGCTTGCCTCCTCCCTCAATGTGAGATTATGAAAGATTGATACTCGAAACTCACTAGCGACAATTAGCACTCATCCAAGAGATTCTGCTCATCGTAGTTAATCGAGTTTGGATCCAATAAACTGAAATAGATTGAAGCCTGGCGGCAATCAGATGATTTCTATCCAGTGTCTAATTATTGTAGCTTCAAATAGCAGGATCAATTTGTCGTTTGCAGCTACGAAGTCATCGTTTCAAACATGGCTAAACATCCATGTCTCGATAGTTTTTTTTTTTTCCTTTTTTTTCCTTCTTCTCTTCAAAAAAACAAACATATGCACTGCCCACTGGGCACTAAACGGTCTTTTTTTCTTCTTTTTTGTCTTAAACAAATGAAGAAGAAGAAGAACCAAGGGATTGCGAGAATAAATTTCGAACCTCGTACGTCATACTTCTTCAGGTATGTAAGTTCAATCGGCTCATCAAGCCAGATATTTTCCTCATAAGGAGAAACTCTTACAAATGAATCTTGCATTAAGAGATATTTCTCCAATCGGCTCCTCAATCTGGATAATATTCTTATTATTATAAAATATTAGACTTATGCAAATGATTCTTTAATTAAAGGTCCGTTTGTTTTGTGAAAAATAATTTTCAAAAAAAATTTTTTCATTTTCCAGTGTTTGGTTTGCTTCAATAAAATGAGTCAATGGAAAAAAAAAATTTCTAATCAATTGAAAAGGTTTTTCTTCAAAGTTTAAATTCAAGAAAATGATTTCCTCTTTGAAAAAACTGATTTTCCAAAATTTTGTAAAGTCCTTGGTTAATGAAAAATTTTCTTAAAAAAGTTCTTAAAAAAATTTTGAATTTGTTAAAATTTTTTCTTTTCTCAATATTTTTCTTTTCTTTTCTTTTTTTTTTTCTTTTTTTTCTTTTTTTTTTCTTTTCTTTCTTTTTGTCTTTTCTTTTCTTTTTTTTTCTTGTTTTCTCTTTTCTTTCTTTACCTATGATCATAAACCCTAACTCTTCCTCCCCACTCTCTTCTCCTTCGCCCCCCTTTTCATCACCGCCGTCATCTCCAACCCTAACTCCTCTTGTGCTCTTGTTGGCTTCGCTCCCTCCTTTTCCTCTTTGTGACTCTTCTCCTTCATTCTCCAATGGATTTGGCTCCATGCTGGCAACTTCGGCACTGACGCTCTTCGGTACACCATCGTCGGCTGCATCTGGAGGATTATCGCCTTTTAGAATGGCTCAGCCTTCTGCGCAAGCTCTGGTCTATCAGAATTCATGTTGAGTTCCCCTTCATCATTGTTTGCCTCGTTTGGGAGCTCTTTGCTTCTCCATTCGGTACACCTTTGCCTTCTTCCAGTGCGATCACAAGTTTGTCCTTGTTTGCGACGTGTGTGCCTGGGCCTCAGGCACGATCGAGGCTCAACAGCTTGTGTTGACAACTCATGCCTATGCTTCGAGCTTGGCCAAGCTTTGGTGGATGGAGTCACCGCAGAGGGAGAGGTCGTCGAAAATGTCGGTGATGGTGATGGACTAAAGGAAGGGACTATGGGTGAGGTGGAGAGGCAAGGGGAGAGAAGGAAAAAAAAAAAAAAAACAAATATTGATTAAAATATTTATTTTTTTAAAAAAGCATTTTTCAATTTCAATGAGGCCCAAACATCAAAAAGCATTTGCAATCATATATACCAAATAAAGGAAAACTAGTCGTATTCCTAGAAAGTATTTTCAAGGAAATATTTTCTGTATTCATTGAGTTTCTGTCAAACAAATGCATCCTAAGATTCCGTTCATCTTATGAAAAGCAATTTTCAGAATAATGTTTTCCAAATTTTCTGACATTAATTTTATGGAAAATGAATTGGTTAAGGAAAATATTTTCCACTTTTCAAATAAGGAAAATATTTTCCTTACTTACTCTCTCTTATCTCATACTCCTACAAGCCCTCGCTTTTTTTTTTTTTTTTTTTTTTTTAAATTTTTGACACCTAAAAATATCAAATATCTCTACAATCACATGCTAGCCCTTTAAAATCACCATCATTTCAGCATATGGGCTGTGATTTATATAAGCTCAGCCCAACCCAACCCATGGTGGTCATGAAAATGAAGGTTGGCCTATAAATTTCGAGAACCCTCGAGCTAGATTTTGATGAACCTATAAGCAAAGATACATAATTAGATAATGAAGCAGTTGATTCCCACATGTCCAAGCCAAGAGATGCTGTTGAATACATAACATTGACGGCAAATTTGGGCGGGAATAGTTAATACTTAAACTGGCGCCAAACTCAAGAGGAGCCGTTAATACTTAGAAGCCATGATAACATCGTCAAACTAATCAGAATGTAACTAGATGTGGATAAGACAGTTTAGCATAAAGATGGAGTGACTCTTGAGAAGGAAGCAACCGACCATCAACAGTTATTAAATTGGCCTATAAATACCGAAGGCAATTCAACAGAGAAGACCCTCCCAAACAACACACAAGACTACTTTATCTTATCTTTTATCTTTGCTTAGTTTAGTTTAGCTATAGTTTAAGATTCCCATCGTAGATGTAATTCTGGCGAGTGTCTATATACTAGGCAATGCCATTGATTAGATTCCAATGTTAATCTATCATCCAACGTTGTCAATTAGATTCCAATATTGTATTATCATATTCATCTAGGAGTAGTGTTTACTAGGCGTTATCACCACTATCCAACGTCATCAATTAGATTCCCACGTTGTGTCATTATATCCATCTAGGAGCATTGTCTACTAGATGTTATTCTCATTGTCCGTGTCGTTGATTGAATTCCGTTGTTGTGTTCTCATGTCCACCTAGGAGTAGTGTCTACTAGGTGTCATTGTAGCTGTCCAGCATCATTGATTGGGTTCCAACATTGTGTCCTCGAACTTATTTAAAACCACTACTTTCCAGCGCTTTGTCAATATTAGTATTTTCAAATCATCTTCGATATTCTATAAACAACTTTTATTTTAATGGGCTTTTATTATTATGTTATAGTGAGTTTAGATCAAACCGTTGATTATATTTTGACATTAATTATCATTGGTTTTGAACTTGTGTTAAGCTTGTTACATGACTCCTTTAGATTTAGGATTATATAATATATATAGTCTCATTTGCATTTGACCATCTCTATCCAAAATTGATACAAATGCTAAGTCTCATTTAATAAAAATTCAAAATATAACATTTGACAAAAGATATTTTGTTGTGAGATCCAAAACCGACGAAACAATTTTTCTTTCTTTTTCTTTTTTTCTCATTTTTCTTTTTCTTTTTTTTTCTTTGTTTTCTTCTTATTCTTACTTGGCTAGTCACCAGCGACAGCAATAGCTAACAACCGGCTACAGGCAAGCTTAGGCTAGCTACTTGCCAAATCAGTGAGAGCAAGCGTCAAGCTCGAGAGTGACCAATTTAGTGAGGCTCAAGTCCAATGAGCGAGAGCCTCTAGCTCGCTGACCTTGGGCCTTGCCAAATTGACAAGCCAGAGGCTCTTGCTCACCAATCTATTAAGTCTAGAGCTCAACATTCATGCTCGTCGATTTGGTGAGCAGCAAGCCTAAGCTAACCTAATTTGGGTGAGCCTCGAGCTTTGCTTGTGGCTGATCGCCAGCCACGGTGACTAGCAAGAAAGAAGAACATGAAAACAAAGAAAAGAAAAAAAAAAAAAATTTAATAATTGATTTTAAAATAATAATGATTTTAAAAATAAAATAAAATAAAATTATTGAAAAGAGTACATATAGGAAAAAGATTTCCCTACGAACAATGGAAAATATTTTCCATTTCATTTGCAGATTTTATGCCCGAACACAAGAAAATAATTATATTTTTTTAAAAATGACTTTTTAAAAATATTTTCCAAAAAATCACATTTTCCGTGAAATGAATGAAGATTAAAATATTTTAAATATTCTATGACATTCCTATGAGGCCAAGCCCTTTGGTCAAAATAATTTCTCTCTCGGCGTTCTTCACCTCTCCGAGGTCTCACGTGACAAGAAACTCAATCATAGTGCAAGGGTTGCTCTCCCATCGATGCCACAAATAAGATTAAAGGTTGCTGAGGTCTTTAGGGACTTCTTGCAGGTGTCATGACCTGCTGAGCTGAAATCCTAAGGGAGCTAGTCAGATTGTCAAGCGGGCACGAAAAATCCCTCTCATGGATGGGGCTTGCGCTTGTCACGAGCCCTCTCAAGCTCTGAGAATAGCGTATGAGTTTCTCATTTGAATGTGACATTTGTTTTTTCTCTAGGAGTCCTCACTAGATTGTTAGGCCTTGTTTGGTAACCATCCACGGAATAACTATTTCTATTCTTTTGTTCCCCAAAATGAAAAAAAATAAAAATAAAAATAAATAAAATAAATAAATCCTTTTGATAAGTTTTTTGTTTTTAAGAAAAAAATGTATTTTTTATTCTTGGGAATAGATTTAGAAATGAAATCAAAAAGTAGAAAAAAAGCTACTTTTTGTTCCTGGGAACAATTTCAAGAATCAAGCCTAACTTTATATTTTTTCTTCTTTTCATTCTTTTCCCCTTCTCTCTTCTTTCTTCTTCTTCCTTCTAGTCCCAACTGGTCATCGCCATTGTTGCCGTTGCCACCATGGTGGCCGATGACCAACTAGGCGAGCTTTGGCAAGCTCACCATAGGCTCATCTAGCCACAACCTCACCCTAGCCTAGTAGGGAGGCTCCCCTCAAATCTAGCGAGGCCAAGGCTCGACTTAATCCAACGAGGCTCCAACGAGCTCACTGGACCTCACCCAATCGGTTGCTAATCACGACAGTCGGCCACAAAAGAGGAAGAAGAAAAAAGGGAAAATAAAAAAAATAAAAAATAAAAAAATAAAAAATATAGTAAAAAATTTCAAAAAATTTAAGAATCTTACCAAATAAATTTCTACCTTGAGAATAAAAAAAAATTTGTACAGTTACTAAACGCGTTAATTTATTTAGAAATTGTTCTTGATAACATAATAAAAAAAAATATTTTCTAATAAAAATTTATTCCCAAAAATATAATGGTTACCAAATGCACCCTTATTAATCGATTAGAGGATTAGTAAGAAGTGGAGCTTGTCTTATTTCCAGGAAATAAAGATTAACTATTGGGACGAGCTTGTCTTATTTCCTGGAAACAAAGATTAACTCTTGGGATGTCCGGCACCATAATTGGTGCATTTTTCTCTTTATTTGAAAATAATTATTCATGCGACTTTATCGTTGTTTACCAGTTTTATTTTACAATATAGGCAATCAAGCTTAGGTACTCAGTCAAGTTAAATATATATAATGCCAAAAGACCGTAAAAAAAAATAAAGTGAGGAAAAAGGAAAATAACTCCTATCGGGAAAAAGCAAACAAAACTTTATTATTAAGGCCCGAAGCAGGACCCGTGAGCAGTGCAAAAATGTGCAATAACCTAATGAATGTAAAATTCTGCTAGAGTGGTGAAAATGAAAAAAAACTAAATTTAAATCAAACTTTCTTTATGATGCAATTCCCATACGATTCTGATGCTCTTTTATACCTTTTCATTTATTTTAAGCGAAAACCAATTAAAATCTACATGCTAAATCAATCTTGCAAAACAGCTCCAAAAATTTGCACCGATGGACAGCTGACATTCACTGGGGCTTTCGGTTTTAAACTTCCTGCAAGCACGGAGTCCTTGCACTCTTGAAAGTAATGGAAACAAATGCGATGCAAACTCTAGAAATCGAAACAAAAACCAAATTAATCAATGCCAGGGACCAACGAATCTCCCCGACACACCTATGGGCTATGAGGACCGATGAAGGCCGGCCCAAGATATATCGAGTGCTATAACAGGGCCGAATTCCAAGTATCCATAGATTGATAGAAGCATTCGGCACATAATCACAAAAATAAGCTTGCGATTCGAGCCAGTACGATGGCGAAAGGATGTACAATTGATCAAAACATGCCGACTAAGACCTCCGGAAGGACAGGATCTGAAGCTGAACGTTGATGCGGCATGGTGTTCAGGCGAGTTTTTGTGTTCTGTGGCTGGAGTAGTGCGTGATTCATCTGGAAGAGCTGTCGAAGGCTTCACTTCCATGGCTAGGGTTTCTTCGTCGCATGAAGCGGAAGCTAAGGCGATTTTACACAGGATCTTATATACCCAGGAACTTCAGTTGCGACACGTGGGAGACTTCGGAAGTCGAAGAGTTAAGTGGACAATTGAAAGCGACTGTTCAGCGGTGGTAGAAATGGTAGTGGGCCGGGCCGACCCTTTGTGGAACCTAAATGTAATTGTGCAGTGTTGCAGGAGTGCGCTAATTCAAAGCAACAACATCACGGTGATCCATTGCCCACGCGAAGCAAATGCAGCAGCAGATTGGCATGCACAGAATCATCGAGTACATAATCTCCCTCTAAATTGGTTGAATTCACCCCTGCTTCCTCTATGGAATATTTTATGTGCAGATCTTTATCCATCTGTGTTATGTAAGACTTTTCCTTAACCGTTATAACGTACTATTTTGACCCAAAAAAAAAAATTCAAAACAACCCCTGTTCAGACCATGGATTATTCTGAACTGGGGTATGAACGTTGCGTAGGTTGGATTAAATGATGCAGATTCTTTCTTTACTACGTGGTTATGCTTACTGAAACACAAGGAAAACTCACCGCAAGCCAACACCAAGCGAAAGACTGAATGTGCCGAAATTCAACACAAGGCATTATTGCCCAAAACTCTTAATGTAAACTTTAATTTTCGTGAAAGAAATTGATGCTGTCGAAATGCCAAATGACTATTGACCAAAAAATTTGCCACATGACTATATCTTTGGGAATTCTTTAAAACTTGTTCTATCTAAATCCCACAAGAGTCTTTAATTGAGCAGCCCCCCTGGACCTCCGAAACATAAGTGCATGCTATTCTTTCAAAGGGCTCAATAAGGTTTTGAGCGACACCAAGTATATATGACGACTGATTTATAAATTGAGGGAAAATTACCTAATTAGTCCCAAACCTATCGTACGGTATTGCAATTCTATCACAAACTTTCCTATTTCATCAATTTACTCTTAAATTTTAGTGTGAAATTGCAATATAATCTTTCCAGCTAATTTTTACAGGAAATTGATGATATGGTGGTTTAGTCATTGTCGGCCATCCTACGTGGCACACTATCCACATTAGTAATTTTTGATAAAAATTAACATGAAGAATTATATTGAAATTTCTTTAAAAATTATGGACTTTTAAATTAGCAAAATCGAAAAGTACATTTGGGCTTGATTGGACAATTTCAACTATGAATTGATGTACTAATTTTCAACAAGTTATAATTGTGAAAATGACTCTTTTTAAAAGTCGTTTGCTATTCATCACATGCATCTCTTAACATCTCAATTTATTAGTCATGTTTTAGCATATTCAGCATTACTCTAATTTTTTTAGTTGATACGAGCCAAACATGGCCCCCCTCTCCCCCTAACCGTGCGATAGCGAACAATCTGATGAGGTATCCGAACTATGACAATATTAATTTCCATAATTTCCTTTTATAGAGAGGGAATGTGATCCAAAGACAAAGTTTATCACAATTAAGCTGAACATTTAACTATTTGTATCATCCGTCGACTATACTTAATGTCCCCTCGATAAGTGTCACTCACCATGAAAAGGTTCTTACATGTATCCAATTCACATAAGAATAGCTTGCTCATCAAT
Organism: Eucalyptus grandis; assembly: GCF_016545825.1. NCBI lineage: Eukaryota > Viridiplantae > Streptophyta > Magnoliopsida > Myrtales > Myrtaceae > Eucalyptus > Eucalyptus grandis. The sequence continues at coordinate 12,339,631 of NC_052613.1, forward strand.
TGTGGGATTGTTGAAAGGAACTTGTAATTTTCATTTAGTAATATTCGTGTGACCGGGGAAATCATCCAATTTGTTCACCAAAGAGTGACCCCTATTAACTATCCAGGGATCTCAGATATTCATTTTAAGTTGGACGATGAATATCTTCACAATTCCCAAATTTAAATACGAAACTTTGGGTAACGAAGATTTTTTAGACAAATTGGTCACGCGAGTTCAATGCCTTGAACAGCTCTAGACTCACAAGGCAACAGGGATAGGCATGGTTTTAGAGAATTCCTTCACCGGCCATATTCACTAGCCAAACTCTACTAAAAGTCCGTTTGAATATATTTATAGCTTTTCACCATGAAAATTAAGCCGCCAATAGTTTGATTTTTTTCACGTCATTTATTCGTGGCTAAAAGAGCGTGTATTTGCGACGAAATAAATTGGTAACTGCCCTTCGCAAATTTCAATTTTGTATTCTAGGTTCCATTTGCAAATCTAGATATTTTTTAACTCTATTTTTGTAGCTATCTATACGCATACGAGACTAACCATCACATCTATAATGGAGCAATCCATCATATAGTGGTGCAAGCTCCTCAATGATATATTTTTTTAAAAAAGAAGAACAACAACGACAACAAGATCATGTTAACACATGAACGGGGTCCAACCTCCTCCATGACAAACCTGAATTCAAATAAGAATAATGATTATGTTTTAAATAATAATCTCTCAAAATCTAAAAACATAATTAGTTATGTGGAAGCTATGGTATGATTGTGAAGAAAGGGGATGCAAATTTTTTTTTTAATGGTTTTCTTTAGAATTGAGAACCTTCTTTCCGTTAATGATGATCCTTCATAGTATTGAACAATCTGTCTAGGGTAGATCATGGCTCTAAGCATTCAATGTAACTCCAATTCATCTTCTGTTTGGGACTTGATCTATGTTGGATTCAAAACTATTCCTTACAGCTTCCTAGAAATTTTTAGCCAATATAGTCATGTTTATTTGGTTGAGACAGTAATGATATGCTACCTGCCTCTGTGTTTGCATTGTCAGCAGTGACCTCTCGGGCAAATTTGTACAGTTCTTCAAAGTATTGGTTGTTTGCATTTACTCCACCGCGGAGTATGATTTTGTCATACATCATGTCATTTTATCTGAAATACCTTCTTATGCGGCATTCTTCCTCCATGGAGTTCCAGAACAAAAGCTTTGACCTCACTTGGATCCCTATGGTCTAACTGGGAATCTTGCGCTTCAACCAATGTGTATGTTGTTTGCAACATTTCGTCCCTCTCTGCTACTGGTGCACATATAAAACTTTTTTGTTGAAGAGATTTTCGTGTGACATTATGAAGCTCTCTTGGAGGTTACTTAATTTGTACTCTGAATTGTGGTTCACTGTGTACTTTCTCCAAGACATTTTGCATGTTATTGCACATGTAACATGATGCTTTAACCATATAATTAGGTGGTCAGAAAAGTAGAGTTGCATTTGCCAAAATTACTTTTGAGAAACCTCAGAGGGTTTCCAATTATTTGGTAAGTTTAACTCATTTTTTTCCATCCTATGACTTAGATTATTTTTCAGTTAGCTTGTTATTGTTATTGCACTGATTAAACTTGTCAGAATCTACTCTTTCCATTGAAAATACAGATCACGGTTACAGGGAGCCTCTGTCATCATATATCTAACTTACAATGGAACAGAAACCAATCTAATCATTCCAACTTGCGAAATATTGGGAACAGTTATGCCAGCCTGATCAGAGTAGTTCGGGTATCTGTGCCTATTGTGCTTTGCACATAATTAATGTGGACCTTTTTTCCTCTATAAATGTGGACTTTAAGTTCTACTTTAATGACCAGCGAGTTATCTTTGGAAATTGTTAGTTTCTTGTCTAAGGATAGATAAATGAGTAAGATAGTGTATTTTACTATCCCCAATCGTAGGATTTAGATGCGGTTGAGGCGCTAATTCAAACTCTGGTCTTGTTCCAAGGAGGAATAATGATGGGAGATTGAGTTTCTTGCCACAATACTTCAATTTGACCAACGATGGATCATTTTCCACAGCTAATAACCCTCTTGTCACCTTGATTTGCAGGTAAGTCACGACGAGCATCTGCAAGCGTGGACGAGTCTGGGTGGTTTCTCAAGGCAAGGGGGCGCCTTTTCCATGGGAATTTACCGGATTATAAGAAGATGCTTCAGTCCTCCTAGAATCGGGTAAATTTAGTTCTTGTCATCAGCAAATAGTTGTTCAACCCTTACAGAACAGAAAATGAGGCTTAGCTACAAAGAGAAAGCGCAAAAAGGACGAAGAGAGGATGGCTGCTGATACACAGGACGTACTCACAGTTACATCAGCACTCGTTTGTCATTTAAACTTGATTAAGGCCTGTGCAAGGACGAGTCTAAGTTTTGATCGTGGATATCCAGTATCATTTGCCAATAGCTTCAGAAGCGGGTCTATTTTACGGAAAGTTAGCTTTACGGAAATATTTTCCCCATTTTCGTTGTTTGGCACTATTTAGGAGAATTATATGAAATATATTCATGGTCAACAAAAAAATTTCTACTTTCAACTCTTTAAGTACAAAATTGCTTTCCGTAACTGTGATGTAGGCCTTATCTAACCAAAAAAAAATGCTATAATGATAATCTGTATTAATATCTGAATCCATTAGATGATATCCTTCAGCATGTTCAGGTCAGTATTTAGAATACGAAGCTTTCTTTCTTCCGATAACAACTACTGTACAGATGGAAGAATGGATTGAAAACAGAGATTTTGAATATGCGAATATGACAGCTATATTCTGAATGAACCCTGCCCATCAAAACCCATTTACAAACTGATTGCCCGGTCAAAAGATTAAAGTTCATCTTCTTTTTTTCCTATTCAAATACCCAATCCATGTCTTGACTACATTTGTAGCAATCCTACATATTATTTTTCATGTGCAGGAGCGGGGCGGAGAGGGAGGATCAATAGCCGAAGCTACTCTTTTGGATGTTACGTTGACTCTACGTTTGCTATGAGATACTTTTACTCCGAGAAGGTCGTCACTCAGCACCACCCATGGAAAAGGCAGGCCTCATCGCTAGTAACCCCATCAGGCTGCCAAAGGTCCGAACCCATCACATGTAACGAAATACACGTACTATCATCACGAATGGTTTCGATCTTGTGACCTCAATTTTGAAGAATATCAGCCTCTACCGATAAGTCACAATCACTGGTGATTAGGTTTCTCCCTTATTTCTGGCTTAATCATCGAAAGGGTTACTAATTTCTAGACCCGTTAAACGGGTGGGTCGGGTCGGGTTTGTCGGGTCATAAATGGTCCGACCCAAAGCGACCCATTTAATCCGTTATAACCCATTTATTGCAGTGCAAATTTTTTTACCCATACCCGACCCGACCTATACCCAACTCATACCCAACCCATTTAACAAAACATAAAAAGCTTTTATATATATATATATATATATATATATATATATATATTAAAATGGTATTGCTAACATGATTTTATACAATATAAATTTAAAAATAATTATTTAAAAAATCGAATTTTAATTATTTTTTATTTAAAAAAAAAAAAATTATTTTTAAATTATTTTTATTTTAAAAAAATTAAAATTTTAATTATTTTTAATTTTCTTTTTCTTTTCTTTTTTTCTTTTTCTTTTCTTCTTCCTCTTCTTTGGCCGGCCGCCGCCACGACGACGGCGACCGGCCACAGCGCGAAGCCGGCTCGCCCGGCCGCCGACGCCGGCGAGCTCGAGCTCACCCCGCCGACCGGGCGAGGTGGAGCCGCCCGACGCCGGCGAGTTGAGTCTCGCCCGATCGGCGAGGCTCGGGCCTTAGCGAACGCCGGCGAGGCCTCCGCCGCTAGATCGGCGAGGCTCGAGCCTTGCCGGACGTCGGCGAGGCCTTCGCTCGCCAGACTGGCGAGGCTCGGCCTCAACGGACGCCGGGCGAGGCCTCCGCCTCACCAGATCTGGCGAGCTCGAGCCTCGCCGGACGCCGGCGAGGCCTTCGCCTCGCCGGATCCGGCGAGCTCGCCCCTCGCTGAGAGCTCGACCGCCGGGCGAGTTCGCGTCTCGCCCGCATCGGCGAGGCTCGAGCCTCGCGGCGTCGGCGAGGCCTCCGCCCGGCCGTCCGGCGAACTCGAGCTCGCCCGACGCCGGCGAGCTCGAAGCTCGCCCGGCGGTCGCGCCATCGCCATGCCGGGCGACCGGAGTTAGAAGAAAGAAAAATAATTATAAATTTGATTTTTAAAAAAAAAAAAATTGTAAAATTAAAGAGAAGAGAGAGAGATAATGAGGTTTTGAGTGAAAATGGGTTGATAAATGGGTCATAAATGGGTCAGAGAGCTGACCCATTTAAAACCCATATATCTTAGTGTTTACCCATTAAAACTTATTATGGGTGCTTTATAAGATAAAGTTTGACCCATTAATGACCCATTTAACCATAAATGGGGTGTGCAACCCATTTAACACCTCTACTAATTTCTGAGAGTAGGAAAGTGAAGCATCTTGATTCTTGTCTTGTTTGTTCATTTTTTGGTTGTTCTTGGGTAGGTGTGCATGTAATTTGTTTGTCGGATCACTCTTATAGTTATTTATTATGTATGAAAGATAATTCTTAGTCAGGAGTAATTGATAGTTCCTTTCCAGATTTTTGAGTTATCTTATGTTCATCTCATGCCACATTTTTTTGTTTTTCTTCAAGTTGAAGAGTCTCCCATACAAATGACAGCATGATTCAAATTGCATTGACTAATGATGATGGCGATGAGCAAAAGCCATGGAAATAAAGGTAAAATCAAGGGCTTTAAATTTTCTTTCAACATATATATATATATATATTTATATATATATATATATATTTTTTTAATATTTGTGACTGAATCATTTTGGAGTTGGTTGTTACTTAAAGCGAGAAACCCTCAAATAGCACGTAATGGGGCAAAAAAATGGAAAAAGAAAAAAAGAGTTACGTATACTACAAGTCCTAAAACTTGTCGCGAAAGTGCAATTGGATCTTAAAACTTATAAAAAGTGCAATCAAGTCCTAAAATATGTCAAATTGATCTAATCAAGTCTTTTTGTTAAAACCGTTAACTTGTTTAACAGAAAATGTTCATATGGCATTTTAAAATTAATTTCATTTTCCTACGTGGCATTTTTTAAATTATTTTTTATCCAAATCTTATTTATATTAGATTAAAAAATGAAAGAGCTAAAATTTTATTTAAAAAAGCAAAACTGAAAAGAAAAAAGAAGAAGACAAAGGCAAGGCCTCACTAATAGCTGCTACCGCTACCACCCATCGCTAGAGGGGCTAGCAGAGGTCGTCATCCCTAAGCAAGGGTGGTCGGCCATCGCTAGCCCTCAACAAAGCCTCGCTAACCTAGGTGACAACAAGCAACCCTCGCTAGGCTCGAGTGAAGGCACCTACATCTGGCAACGCCGACCCTCACCTAGGGCTAGCAACCATTGCCCACTAGATCATGGGTGCCCACCTAGATCTACGCAATGCCAATTGCCACTTGGGACCGGTGAGCTTCACTAGCCTCGGGAGAGGTCTCACCGGCCCCATGTGAGGGCCAATGAGGGGACCTTGTTAGGCCTAGGCGAGCACTGCCATCACCTAGATCTAAGTGCCTTGTCATGTTCCCAACAAGGGTCATCAACCCTCACCTAAAGCCAATGAGGCCTTGCTTGGGGCTAACGAGGGCCAACCACTTCATGTAGGACTGGCGATGGCCAGCAACAATAGTGCCCACTAGCAAGGCTCTACCTAGCTCCCCCTTCTTTTTCTTTTCATTTTTTCATTTTTAAATATTATATTTTTTTTTTAAAATAATCTAAATAAGATTTTGATAAAGAAAACAATTAAAAATGCCACATTAGTATTTTTCATTAGATAAGTTAATGGTGTTAATGGAAAAACTCGATTGAATCAATTTGACAAATTTTAGGACTTAATTGCGTTCTTTATAAGTTTTAGAACTCAATTGTACTTATGCAACAAGTTTTAAGACATGCACATATCCCCAAAAATAATTACCAACTTTCTCACAATAGTGTGAGCTCCCTTAGTGCTCTTCCCCCCTCAACAATGGTGTGAGCTTCCATCTCTATCCTAGTTGATAGCTGGCCTCCCTGAAATCCTAGAATCCCAATCCATAGCTTCTTTCCATTTAATGGCTACATCTAAACCCTTTCCACCATATTAGCCTCATTGGACATCCTCCCCCCATATTTGACCTTCACAACTCACCAGAACCCTACCGACCACCCAAGCCCAACATCCTCAAATTTCTTCCTCTTGGAATGCTAGCAATGGAGGAGAGCACAACATGGAGTTGTAAAGGTAACATATTTCTATCCCTCTAATTTGGTAATCGTTGCTTTGAGCTTCTGCCTTAAACCCTAATGCTCCTCATCTCAACCCAAAAACCGAGAAATCATTACCAGCAGAAACAATAACTTTGATCTCCCTGTAATCCTTTTTCCAATAATTCCATAAGCCAATGCATCACCATATCCCCTAAAAACCAAGAACAACCAAGATTGAAATATCAGTAACATACCCATAGAGCTCCCTCACTCTACTAGTTCAAACAATACACTATCCAGAAAACCCAAACCTAGAACCACCAAAACAAAGAACTAAATAGGGTAGAGATAGATAAAATCAAAGAAAATCAACTTCGTCTAGCATCATTGTGTAGAAGCATGGGGGATCTTTGGTTAGAAGACAAAGTGACGGAGTTGGATGTACACATACCTAAAAAAGAAAAACAGGAAAGTGAACTAACTTTGTATGGGAAACTATTCTCTAAACCGAATGTCAACTTCCAAGCATTTATTAGCACAATAAGGAAAACATGGAAGACAAAATCTGTTAAATGCGAAGTTATTGAACTTGGTTTTTTCTCCTTTATTTTTGAATCGGTATAAGAAAAAAAAAGTTGTAGAAAATGGACCGTGGTCGTTTGCAAGTAACTTACTTGTTCTCTTGGAAGGAGATCCCGACATCCCTAAGCATTGCTAAGACTTTACAATAATGCTTTTTGGGTGCATATTTTGGAGTTACCTAGGGCTCGAATCAATGAAGAATTTGTTCGGAATATAGCCTTCCAAACTTGGCAAGGTGGATGATGTAAAGTTGGAAGCCAGGAATAATAGTTGGCGCAAGATTGGCAAGGCGAAAGTGAGTCTAAATCTAGCATGCCCCTGAAAATAGGAATGGTGGTTAACTTGGGTGGGAATAAATGGCAGCAGGATTTTAAATATGAAAGATTACCACATTTTTGCTACTCATGTGGTCGAATTGGACACTACACTAATTTCTACCCTAAAATACCTTATAAGGAGACGGCGTTGACTCAAGACAAACCAAGAAGATATGACTCTTGGCTAAAAGTAGAAGTCAGAGATTTTAGCCCTTGTTAGAAGACTTTTTATGGGTAAATTGATCAATAACCTAAGGAGGAGGAAGTGGTGCCTGATGCCCCCATGCTGCCTAATGATGAAGCCGTAAGAGGGGGGAACTCAGAGCCATTTGTTGATGAATCAAATGCTTTAGCCATAATCTTACCCATTGCTCCAACAAATGAACTAGGGGAAGACGTATGGATGGCTAAACACGTCTCCCCAAATAAGGGGAAGAAGCCTCAGCAAACCCAGCTTCTTCTTCTTCCTTTGACTAAGGAGGGTAAGGGGGCTAAATACCTAAAGAAAAACAAGAACATACTCAAAACCCCAGTGACAAAAAAACAAAGAAGGGTTAACCCTTATGAGAAAAATCTTCTTCAATTCAGCTTCTTGATAAGGAGAACTTATTGGACACCCTGATCCAATCGTGGAATGGGTCAAGGAAAGGGCTTTGGTGGCTAGCCCTAATAAGCCACTAGGATATACATGAAGATCCTATGCTGAAACTATCCGGTTTGGGCACACCCTTGACAATTAAACATTTTAGAGCCTTAGTGGCTCGAGAGAGGCCTAACTTGATGTTCCTCATGGAAACCAAAAATAAAGAAAGCAAGGTAAATTGAGTATGAAAAGGTTGAAGTTTGGTTATTCTACTATAATCAATCCCATCAAAATTGCAGGGGAACTAATTCTTATGTGGGATGATAAAGTACAAGTGGAAGTTCTAGCATGCTTCAAGTAGATTATCGATATAAAATGTAAAGTTTTCAACAATGGTGATCAAATGAGAATATCATTCCTACATGCATCCACATCTTTCCAGGAGAGATTATGCTTATGGCAAATGCTCAGCTTAATCAACTCTTCCAACAACCTCCCTTAACTTTGCATTGGAGACTTTAATAAAGTTCTTTATCATTAGGACAAAGTTGGAAGAAGGGAGGTGGATAGATATAGAATAGTGGCTTTTCGTGCTTTCATGGACTCATGTTCATTAATGGACATGGAAAGTAAGGGTTGCAAATTCACCTGGATTAATAATCAGGAAGGAGATGAGTTAGTAAAGAAAAGGCTATATAAGGCTTTATGTAATTGGGCATGGAGGGTACAATTCCCAAACACTAAGGTTTTTGCTCTACCTGTGATAGGCTCATATCACATCCCCTTACTACTTACATTGGAAACAAATACAGTGAAAAGAAATAAGGAGTTTAGATTCGAGGCATACTAGCTTGAAGAAAAGGAATGTACAAATGTAATCCAAGCGACTTGCAGGAAAAACAGCATCAACCAAGTAAATTTTGCTGGAAGAGTGAAGAGAGTTGCAGCTAATCTTGCTAAATTGAGTAAAGAAAAACTCCAAAATATGTCCCAATAAATTTTTTAAAAAAAACACTAAGGAAGAGACTAGTGGAGTTGACTAACAAGGAAGATGGACATTCCAACAAAGAGGAGTATAGAAATGTGGTAGAGAAAATTGAAGGCCTTTGGAGACAAGAGGAGATGTATTGGTACATGCAGTCACGAATCAAGTGGTTGAAATGGGGTGATCAAAAGACTAATTTTTTTTACACCACAACGGTTCAAAGAAAAATTAGGAACAAGATCTCTATGTTACGGATTGATGACACTACATGGAGCCGAGAGCCCTCAACCATTAAGCAACATGTCAAGTTTTTTTATCAATCATTATATACCATGGTGGTGAGAGGAATTATAAACCTATTCGCGATGAGTGTGTGCAAGTAGTAAACAATGAAATGAATGAGGACCTAATCAAGCCTATTTCCAACAAAGAAGTTAGAGATGCAATCTTCTAATTGGGAGCTACTAAAGCACTAAGACCGGATGGACTAAATGGATTATTTTATCAAAGCCAATGGTCAGTGGTTCATGAAGACATATTTAGAATGGTCAACTCCTTTTTCAGTCAAGGTACCCTCAATCCTAAGCTAAATAAGACCCATATCACTTTTATTCCTAAAGTAGCAAACCCTGAAAGCATAATTCAATACAAACCCATTAGTCTTTGCAATTTCAGTTATAAAATCATTACTAAAGTTATGGCAAACAGATTAAAACCCCTCCTCCCTAACCTAATCTCTCAAGAACAAAGTGTCTTTGTTAGTGGCCATCAAATCTAAGATAATATCTTCATTGTTCAAGAGGTCCTACATCAGCTAAGAATAAGGAAAAGGAAGAGGAATTTTCAGGCAGTACTTAAACTCGACATGCCAAAACTTATGACAGGGCGGAATGAAATTTCTTATGCGATTATATGTTGAAACTGGGATTTAGTGGAAAATGGGTATCCTTAGTTAAAGAATGCATCTCCTCGGTCTCATTTAGTGTAAGAGTGAATGGGGACCTTTGCACTCCTTTTAGGCCATCCCAAGGTATCAGACAAGGGGACCTACTATCCCCCTATCTTTTTATCTTTATGGCAAATGCACTTTCTTCCCTAATGAACAAAGTAGTTGAAGACCAAACCATTAAGGGTATCCAACTAACCACAACATGCCCCACTTTGTCACATCTCCTATTTGCTGATGATGCTATTTTCTTCCTAAATGGTTCAATTATTAAGGCCCAAAACCTGGCCAATATCCTAAACTACTATGTTTTGCCTCGGGTCAAGCCATCAATCTCAACAAGTCAAGGATCTTCTTTAGTAGGGGCTGCCCTCAACTCTTGAAATCAAACTTAGCAACTGAATTAAGGGTTCCCATTATGGAAAAACTAGGGAAATATCTTGGAATACCTTTAGGTTGGGGCTAGACCAAAAAAACAAATGTTTGCTTGGGTCCATGCTCGAGTAGATAAGGAAATTAGAGGGTTGGAAAGAAAAACTCATATCCAAGGCAGAGAAAGAGATTCTTATTAAGACAGTGGTCCAAGATTTGCCACAATATGCTATGTCAATTTTCAAAATCCCAATATCTATTTGTCGAGCGATAGAATGGCAAATATCCAACTTCTGGTGGAAACAAAATTCAGCAAAGAAAGGTGTTCACTGGAAGAATTGGGACTTTCTGAAAACCCAAAAGGACTATGGAGGCCTTGGCATTAGAGATCTTATAGACTTTAATAAGGCCTTGCTAGGAAGACAAGCATGGAGGTTAATTCAAGTCCCGAACGCCCTACATAGCATAATATTGAAGAGCTTATACTTTCCAAGAGATAACTTCTAGAGTGCAAACAAAGGTTAGAGACCATCTTGGGGATGGCAAAGTCTTTTGATGGGTAGGGTTGTGATTGAAAGTGCAACTAATTGGGAAGTAGGAGATGGGGAAAAAATAAGGATTAGAGAGGATCGACGATTAACCCTAGGCAAGATTGGCGATCCATCAAATAGAAATGAGCCATAAATGGTAGTTGAATTGATAGACCAAACCACCAGAGAGTGGGATTATCTGAGAAAATTAACATGGTCTTAGGTGAGAGCATGGTAAAAGAAATATTAATGACTCCTCTTAGTTTAACTTTGGGACCTGATAAATTACTTCAAATGGAAAACATATCAGGAACCTATACAATAAATAGTGGTTATAATAGGCTCCGAGATCACAAAAGAAATCCATCAAAAATGCAACGTACCACTTCCTACTAGATCCCAAAATCATTATGGCATGAAATTTGGAAGTTTCAGACTAACCCTAAAGTCATATTCTTAGTATAGAGTATATGTAACAATGCTCTCACTACCAAAGAAAGTCTATTCAAGAGGAAGATGATACTTGATCTGATATGCTCAATTTGCAACCAAAATCTAGAAATCGTGGAGCATCTGTTCACATTATGCGGTTGGACAAAGGCTATTTGGTTAGATCCGAGATTAAAGTTCGATAACTCTCTAATGAACATAACTCTTATTGACAAGTGGGTTCTGGATTTCCATACCTTTGCGGTTGATCCTCAGGTAAATGCCTTTTTTTGCTGGGATTTTATGGCAGATCTAGAAAGTAAGGAACGCATTGATCTTCCAAGCTTGTAGGCCAAATCTCAATTTGATTTTTGAAGACGCAACCTCCATGACCCTATGTTTAAGCAACGGCTCGTGCAAAAAAAATCCAGCAAGCAAAGATGAGCTCAAATCTAGTGAAAAGCAGCTCGAAGAAGCCCCAAACCTATAAAATTAACGTCAATAGTGCATGGAGCAACTTCACGATGTTAGGCTCGGTAGCTAGGGTAGTTCAAAATAGTTGTGAACTCCTCATCGACGGCTTCGTGAAACCCATCCACGTGTCTTCAATCTTTAATCGCCGAAACCCTTGCAGTGAGGGAAGCCTTACTTTGGCTGAAGAAGACCAAATAGGACAGAAGTGTGCAAACTAAAGTGTACTTGGGAAGTGAACAGGGGTTCCAACTCACTTTAGACAATCTAGAAGCTGTTCAAAGTATCCTGGGCCAAAAAGAATCTCCATGGGCTGCTTGATCAGTAATTGAAGACTGCAAGCTCTTATTGGACCACATGCCAAAAGTAAAATTAGTCCACAAGCCCAAAGAAGCCAATCGAGTAGCAGATTGGGTTGTAAAGACCCATTGAGCAGGAGAACTTCCCTTGAATTGGATTACTTGTCTCCCCCTATTCTCTTTGGTTAATTTTATGCTTAAATGTTTAGACTATGTGGTGTTCTGATGTTGGTTAAGTAATGAAAGCTATATTTTCTGACCCAAAAAAAAATGATATGAAAAGCTTAAAGACATGAGGAACAAATATAGATTGTCCGTTCAAAATTAATCCCTTCAATTGACTTGCTACTCGAAGTTTATCTTATGTTGTCACACTGTAAACTTCATAATATGCATCAAACGACACAAAATCCTTTGGGACAGTGTTTTTATAGGTTAGAATACTGTACGGAACAATTTGTGAATCAAAAGTACATAGAATTGAACAAAGTATTTTCAGTTCATATACTTTCTCAAAACAATTGGATAGGAAGTTAATATTTTCACTTTTTTGGATAGGTAAATCTGCGCAAAAGCCTGAAATGACAGAGCTAGTCTTGAAGGCATCAACTTGTCATAAAGGCAGCGAGTCACTTAGAGGACAAGAACGCATATTCTTCTCATTACGCACCCCTTCATCCACTTCCTTTAATAACTACTAATATTTTTATAGCGCATAATAATCTCACTTCATGCACGCACATAGTGCGTGCTTTGCCTCTAACGTATAATAATGAACTAATTCGAATAGAGATTCTGTTATTTTAGAGTTGATATCTTCACATCAGTGAATGTAATGATCTACATAGGATTGGTATATTTTGATAGCGCACCAGGGAATTTCCAACTCAAGAATTAGAGGCCAATTATGTTTTAATGGCTCCATATAAGGGCCACATACATGGGTCGAAGGTCTATATTAAACTAGTTCATGGGCCTTCTAAGATGTCCATGGGTCACTAAGCAAATGAATTTTCATACTTGTGTCCTAGATTATTCAGGGGAAAAAAAAGAACTAAGAATGTAATTATCTAAATTTGCCTAATATTAGTGTACCTTAATCCCCATTTTTTCCTAAAGTGATGATGACCAAATTTTGTAAAAGAATATACTTTCGCGTCACTTTTGTCTAAAAACGCAAAAGAGAACTCAATCATCTTTTCCCCAGATTCAAACTAATATTCAAGCTTGCGGGGCAGTTCCACTATGACAATCAACTGTGTCAGATTCAAGCAGTATTTTGAAATTGAATAATACTTTTTTGCAGAATATGAATAATTCAAAGAATGTACAGCATCACAGTCCGGTGTGGCACTGAAACATATTTTACCAAATGGAGCGGTTTTCAATACAGGAGTACCTGAGATAATTAAAAAGAAATAAGCCCCTCAAGATTCTAACCATATAATAATATTTACTGTGAAAAAAACAATCATTCTTGCATCAGTGAGCTATCATCAAGATCATGCAACTTGCATTAGACTAATACCAAATTGATTGAAGCGGACAAAAACTTGTCAAAGTGGGGTCTGATCAGGAGGATAGGAGCCTCTCAGGCAAGGAAAAAAAAAATGCAAGAATCTGCATCAAATGATGTAATCTGTCCTTATGTGCCCAGGATGATTTGCAGCAATAAATTTAATCTGGGGAAGATAATGGGGAAAATTCTCAGTCACCCTATCATCATTATGAGAACCACTAGGCAAACAAGAAAGGCTTTTGGACCGAAGCACCAGATTAGCGATCTCCTAAATTATCACTTCATTGAAATCAATTATACAAGAAAAATTATGAGAGCAAGAGCGAGAGAGAGAAGAGAGAGAGAGAGAGAGAGGAAGAGGGAAAATGAAAACAAAAAAGACTGCTGAGAGAAGCAGAGCCTAAGATATCAAGAAAACCCCAGCTTCAATCCATTTTATGCAATAGAAAGTTCAGTCTCTATCCCTGCCTCTAAAGATTTATGTTAAGAATGATGAATATATCCTCGTGAAGCTGGCTTTCTTCAAGACTCTCTCTTGAAGCAAAGCGATGATAAGTTGTTATCTAGAAAAGCCATATTCATCTGGTTCCGATCTCCCCATTCCCTCTTCCAAGAGAATCTCCTGGTACCGGCAGTCTCCACTGCAGAAAGCTTTCTCCCCCCTGAAAATGGTGAAAATGCAACTTTGTATGATTCAAAGCTAAGAGATTGAGAGATAAATGGTGCAAACAAATTGATGTGCCTCTGTATGGTTCATTGAATCACTCTATCCGAATAATTGTGACAATAATGTGTACCAGAGCAAGTGAAATGAAATCCTGGGTATTGAGTAAAACCAACTTATCATAAATAAATAAAAAATACAATAAAAGAGATCTAAAATCACAGCATGAACTTGTGTCAATTGGTCCATCTTCCTACCAGAAGGGAATCTAATTATGTACTAAACTTGCAATTGAAAGTCTCAGTTTCTTCTTGTATGACTTGACTAGCTAAATTCAAATTCAAGTAGCAGGAAACTTTTTTTTTTTTTTTAAACGTTTTAGAGTCGCAAGATTTTTCAATCCAGCAGCTTCATGAAGTAAAGATGGTTACCATATTTGGAAAGGACTCTCACTTCCACATGCTCTCTTGCCACATTCATCACGCAAAAAGTGTCCAAAAAGGGCTCAATTTGCAACAGACCACATTCAAAGGTCACTCAAAACATGCCACAACAAAATTGCAGAAGTTGAAAGTTTGAACTAACCTACCTGTACATGTAAATGTCACTTCCCTGCCCAAGATTCTTCTTGCAGGTGCAGCAGAAGCTAAGAAAACTGTGTGACAACGAACGACTACTCTGTTCATCACTCAAAAACCCACTCTCCTTCAGATCAGACGCAGACTTAAAATCACCACAGCAGCTCTCCACAATGCAATCGTCAAATATATGTGTTGTCTTCGGGTTCGGGCCATGGGAGATCACACAAGTGTAGTCCTCCGAGCTCTCCATCTCAGTGGCACTGATGACCCGGGGCGAGCCTGGCACTCCGAGGCCGCGTGAAATGGAGGACGATCCGGAACGGGATCTCATATCCGGGGACCGCGAAAGGCGAGGTGATGCGAAACCCAGTTGGGAATTCTTGGATTTGGTCCCGAAATTGGGTGGAGACCTCGGGCTCGCCGACTCAGGGTTGGGAGGAACAGAGAAGGGCAGGGGAGGGACTTGGATATTGAGCTTTGATCCGAAGAAGACGACGGGCCGGGTCTCGGGTTTGGGTTGCTTCGGGTCAAGGCCCTCGTCTTTCAGAGCATCAACAATGCCCAGGCCAATTCCTACTGATTCTATCTTCTTCTTTTCCCAGTGAGAGCGCTTGTGCTCTGTGTCAGTGTTTCTGGGTGAAGAAGACGAACTGCTGTTGTTATCAGACCAGAAGGAGTTCCTGATGGTCGAGAATGAGAATGGTTTGGTGTCAAGAATTGAAGTGGGACTAATCACAACGTCGGTTTCAGAGAACCCCTTCGCAGTGAAGCTAGTGAACAGTCTTGGCAAGCTGAAAAAAGATGATCCGGTGACTTTCTTGCAATTATTTCTGGGAGATGGTAAAGAGAAGGAACTAAGTTCTGCCATTGAAGAAGCTTCTTTCTGAGAAAAATCTGTTCTCTCTATGTATTACCGCACCAACAACAGCTAAATCTGCAAAGAAGAAACGCCAAGAAACTAAGACCCTCACATAATTATACATAAAAATAAGGATTGAAAAAAGACTTTGGAGGAGACAGAGAGAGAGAGAGAGACCTGAAAAAAAAATTGAGTTTTCAGCCAAGAACAGCCGTGAATTCAGATGGGCACGAGCAAGATCGCCTTTATGCTCCACCAAATTGCGGAAAGTTTGTGGCTTTTTTATTTTTGAAGTTTGAGTGTCAGAGAATGAAGGACGAGCAGTACAGTCAAAGAGGCCATTTTTTGAGCACCAGAGAATGAAGAAAATTACGCAAGGAAGAGCCCATGAAGTTGAAGTTCTCTCTCTCTCTGCTAGATTTCTCCCACCTCCATTCCAGAGACAGAGCAAACCCGAGAGTAATCGAACCTCAAGGAAGCTCAAAGGCTCAACTTTTACGCCAGCTCTCTCGCTCTATTCTCTTCCTCCCAAGCGTTCTAGCTCGGATTTCTCACCAGAGGAGAAGAATCCACCTGCTCTAGGAACAGACATGCAGACAGAGACTCCCAGGAGTCGTCATCAATAATCAGACACAGCCGAACCAAAGAAAGGTTTTGTATTTTAGCTCCCCTCCCCCTTCGGTTCAGCCTTTTTCCGTTTCACCCCTTTTACGTTTTCGTCGTTTTCCGCCCCCTCTCTCGCTGGGGAAAATTATTTTCTTATTTCGGTCCCTCACTCCCCCCCGGAATACAAACAAGGAAAATGGTTCCCGTCGTCAAAAAGCCTCGAAGCCTCGGGTGCAGACAAACCACTCTCCAATCAAGAATCAATGCAGACTAAATCACTTCTGGACCAGGTGCCCTCTCCCTCTCTCTCTCTCCCTCTCGAAGAATCTTCTTCGTTTCTTTCTCCTGTTTCGACCCTCTAGCGGGATGCTTGCAGAAGACCCTCCCTCCCTTTCTTTATATCTTCTAGTTCATCTCAAAACGCAGGGCCACGACTGGATAATTACGAATTGTGGCAGAGAAAGCGAGAAGAAGAAGAAGAAGAAGAACAAGGAAGAGGCTTGTGGATGGATGGATGGATGACGATGGTAGGGACTGGGGGAGAGAGAGGGAGAGAGGGGAGGGAGTGGTGGTTGGTTTGATCTCCTCGTGCCGTGCTATTATAAACTGCGCGTGCATGGGAATCAGTGGGCATCTGATCGAAACCACTCCCTTTCTCTTTCTCTTTCTCTTCTCTCTCTAAAAATGGCACTTCTGTTCACGTCGCTGTCTTACCAAAACGAAACAAGAAAACGGGAGACTGCTGTGGGAGCAGAGCAGAGGGGAGCCATGGCGCTAATGCCACAGAAAAATCCCATCTTGACGTGACTAGTTTTCCTCCTCCCTTTTCTTCTTTTTCGAAAAGTAGGCCCTTTTGCATAATTTCGTGACGAGGGTACAAAAATAGGTATTTTTCTTTGCTCCAAAGTGGGTGAATCACGAGCTTGATCATATCCACTTTCGAATTTATAATGTCCTTAAGTCGAGTTGGACAAATATATAGATCCACTTTTCATATTTTATGGTCTGCCTCTACATTAGTCTCGTATATTTATACATAAAACCAAATCTATCTTAGCGGAGTAATTGAACGGTGAGAGTTTTCTTGTTTATTTTATGATGTATAACTCAATAATTTTGGACTTATTAAGATTTGAGAGGAAAAAATATGCAGGTATACTTTACTTTCGCACTTATTATGAGTGTTAAAAAGCACTCGATAATTTTGGACTTATTAAGATTTGAGAGGAAAAAATATGCAGGTATACTTTACTTTCGCACTTATTATGAGTGTTAAAAAGCATAATGTACTGATTAATGACGCATTTGATCGATTACATTAATTAGAAAATTTTGGCATGCGTATAATCCGTCCATTAAAAAAAGTACCCAATGACAAGAAGTCAGGAGAGAGAAAATTCTGTTTGACTATGGCAAAGGTGGAGAAAACACGATAGTATATGAATTGGCATATCAAATTATTATTTCAACTGGGGTAAAATAGTTGGAAGAAAAAACCAGTAAAGTTACCTCTTTGACTATGACTATCAAAGCTCTAACTCCTGTTACTAAATATTCATTTCAGGCTCGATTATTTAATTCACTAGTGGGTGTATGCATGCCCCGCCGCCGCAACTCCATCCACATATGAGGAATCGAAAAAATATCTCATCACAAAATAACTTAGATTGAAAATAGAAATGAGTCAAGAAATTCATTTAAATCACGACTTAAACTCAGTGATTTAGGATACAAGTAACGTTATTTTGTGAAATGATATTTAAATTGTTTTTTTAGTTGTTTGAGATATTAAAACGGAAATTATTTTTTTGGGGGTCAATATATATTGAAAGGGATTTAAAATCTACGAAATGGACGTGGAACAATAAATAAATAAATAAATAAAAGGCACATGCCACTCTCCTCTCTGACAAGACTCGCCGCAGCCACGCACAGCTCGGCTACTAGGCAAACGCAAGCCTAGCCGCTACTGCCCAAAGCTAGCTCGGCTAGGCTCAGCTCGGCTCGGCTGGAATGGAGGGGCGGCGATCAGATAGGTGATGGTGCACGAGAAGATAAATGGGGGAAGGCGCGGTGATGATTGAAGTTGCGGGCCCGGGTCGCTGGGGCCCACCGCTTTATATACGGGAAAGCGGGCGGAGTGGGGAGAGAGAGAGATAGAGAGAGGTTCACGGACGTCCATCCCGCTGCGCCCCCCTACGACTTCACCAACACTTTGCCCCCACGTCATCCCAACCCCTCAAATCGTAACCACTATGCTATTATACGCAATTTCAATTAAATATATAAAGGTGATTCATCTTTTAATGTGTGAAATATCAATAAGTTGGCAAAAAAAAAAAAAGTGAAATGAGTAAAAAGGTGGAATTTATAATATTTACTATTAGAATGCATCAAACTATCTCTATTAAGAAAAATACTCAGATACATAATTTTCTTTCTTGATAAAGTTAGGATGTGTAACTAGTTCTCTTTCATTAAGAAAATGAAAAGGAAAATACATGGCGGAATGGTTGTACGACTAGTGACTCGATAACTAAGCTCCATTCTATTTACATTTCAAGTATCTCAACTCTGAAATTATATTATGAAAACACTCAAAAGATTTAGATACATGAAGCGAAATGTACTTGAATGTTACCTCCCGAATTTATCGAGATATATTGTTTCTATCTCATTTACTTTTGTAGCAGTGATGCATTGTTTTGCCAAAAAAAAGTATTGTCCTTAATTTTTTTGGCACAATCTTCTTAAAGCTCTTACCCACACTTCCCTAATCCAATCCCTTGTATTATTATCTTTGCTTGTACCATAATCATAGGTAACTATAATGGTAAACTTTCGTTCAAGTATACTTGCATGCACGGGCATCATGCCCATAGGTCTTGATAGTTAGATCTTGGGCATTCTGACTACTTTACTACTTATGAGCATGGATAATTGGCATTAGATCATCCCTGACCAAGGATCACAAGACTCCGAATCCTATGCATATAATAACTCAATTTGATTTGAAGTCATCTTTTTCTCGTTTCCCTTGTCATGTTGTGCTTGGAAATTCTGATACTTTAGTTAAAGTGTTCAGTGCTCATTTCATTTGACTTAAAAATGCATTTGCCACTTCCCTCTCCGAAAAGTTAATGATAATAATAATAAAAAAATCTCAAGTGGTAAAAATTGTTTTAAAAACTCACGCGATTGACAAATATAAATTTTTTCTAACTTACCTTATTAAATAAGATCAACTTCTAGGAATCAGAAGAAAAGTTAAAAAAAAAAAAAGAGGCGAGAATCGTATTAAATGCATAATAATATTACATTAAAAAACCATCGTCGGAGTCGATTTTTTTAAGACCGGAAATAATTTACTGTTTGACTTCCCTTGGAGAAATTATTTTTTCACGCCCCTAGTCCTACCTACGAAATAAAAGTAACAATTTTTTTTTCCCCCAAAATGCGGGATTCCTGGTCCAAACCCCCCCGGGCCCCACGCTAACCTACGTCCCTCCGCGGGGCCCACCCCAATCTTTCCTTAACAGTGTCGTGTCGTTATCTCGCGCTCGTCCCCATTTCTTTAATTGGCCTGAATTATTGCCCGAAACAGAAGTCCGAGCGGGCGACATTACCTAAATGCCCTTGCACGACCGGCGAGATCATCATCCGAGCGAGGGCACGATCGGTACCGGAGAGCTCCGGTGGGCCCCACGGCGGGATTTTTCTTTTTTTTTCGGTGGGCCCCGGGGGGGAAGTTAATAAGTAATAAAGGCGGAGTGGCATGATGGAGAATCATATAGCCTCTGGATCCAAGAGTAATGAAATAGCCTGACCGATTGACGGCGACCTCCCATTTTTTGTCCTCATGCGTTATGTGACACCACAAAAAAATTAAAAATTAAAAAAAAATTAAAATCATTTTAAAAATGAGGGTGTGATTTAGTAGTGTGAAGCAATGCTGATTAAATGTGGCGATTGAGCTTTCGATGAGACAAAGTCTACTTTGAGGGGGGGTAGTAGTTCAAGAAAAGAAGGGCACGGAACTAGAAAAAGAGAAATTGGACCCAGTCCAAAGAAAAAAATTGGTATGTGTCGAGCACGCGTCTGAGGTGACCTGAACGATCGGTCTCTATGTTCATATGCTGTACTTCCTGAATAGAAAAGATTCTGTTTATCAATTCCACGACTTGAGTGTCCTAATTTGTTGTCGATAATTAGCAATCGATGATTTGAACAGCACGTGGGAATAATCGAAAACTTTGTATTGATTATTTTTCGTGATAATTAGCTATCAATGATTTGAATAGCACGTGGGAATAATTGAAAACTTAGTATGGATTATTTCTTGCGATAATTAGCAATCGATGATTTGAACAACACATGGGAATAATCGAAAATTTAGTATGGATTCTTTCTCGTGATATTTCTCTGATTACGCATTACTTATATCTAAAAATGACAACGAGCCAGCATAACTCGAACCAACCTTACTTATTTAAAGTATGATTGTAGTTATTTAACCGATTCACTTGAATCAAACAAGACAACTTAGTTCGGTCCTGTTTCCGTTCTCGTTTTTAGGTGACAACGGTCAAGAAAATTCCTTTCTTTTTTTTTTTCCCAAGTTTTCTAGCACATATATGTGTGCGCACTACAAATTTCTTCTACCATGGCAAGACTCCTTAAGGTGTGTAAGGCGTTCATATTTGAAAATCTAGAAAACTATTCATATCGATAGAAGATTTTGCTAGATTTGAAAGGCTATTATTTTGGTAAAAAAAAAAGTTAAATAAAGAGTAACAAGGGAAAGTCAATTCCAATCTATTTTGATTTTTTTTATCATAAATCTATTTCAATTTTTACTCGTGGAAGTTGCTTCAGACTTTTATAAATCTCGACGCTCTCAATAATTGCTAGCCTCTATAATGTAGAAAGTCAATTCCAATCTATTTTGATTTTTTTTTATCATAAAACTATTTCAATTTTTACTCGTAGAAGTTGCTTCAAACATTTATAAATCTCGATGCTCTCAATAATTGCTAGCCTCTATAATGTAGACAAAAAGTCAGAGCCATCGTCTTGTATTGAATAGCTCCCAGAAACCTGATACGACCAATAACTTTTTTTGGGTCAAAAACCAATAATTTTCACTTGCTTTGAATTTCCATTATTTTTTCCATACATTGTCCAAGGGGGAGGTATTTATTGGCTTTTCAAGAGGGATGGAACATTTAATAATTCCTCAAGTGGACGTTTTGTGGAAGTTTGATTTTACAGGAGTTGCTCTTTTTTGCTTCTCTCTTTGTATGGTCCGTTTTGCAGAAGATCGAAAGCGAAATAGAATTTGGCTTCGTGGAGCTTCAAAGAAATGATGATTGTTGTTCATTCTAAGTTGTGGATCATGTTCCCCACTTAAGGACTGATTTATTGGACTGATCGAATTCTTCGAAGCAAAGCTTATAGCTTTTAAGTGTCATTTCATTCAATACGGGATCGAGTTTCTCAGAAACAGGATTTCAATTCCCACTATTTTCATGTTTGGGGAAGAATTGAAATACAGATTTGGATTCCACAACGAATGAAATTCCTCAAAATACTTGAATTCGATGGCTAACTATAGCTAAGATTAGATGTCCATTCCACATTTTTATAGCCACCTAACTTTCAAAAGCTCTACTTCACCACTGATAGCCTTCGTCGCCCGTGATTGCCACAATCAGTTGCTGGCCTTCACCGCCATTGGTCTCTGGCTACTGGATCAAACTTTGTTGCTAGTAGCCAGTCATTGTCGCGATCGGCTGGTGATAGCTAATTGTTGTCACCAATGACTAGTATTTTCACTTTGAAGAACAATTTGTCTTGCAATCCAAACAGCTAAAAAGGATTCTCATTTCATATTTGGAATGGAAATTCATTTGAAGATTTCCTTATCATGGGACCAAATGAAGATTAATCTTTGCAAGACGTTTTCCATGACTATCAACTTTTCATGCGATATGAAACAACTTAAATGATCATTTATAGATGGATGACATGACTATTTTAAATTAGTGATGTGGCTAAGTTTTCTCTCATATCATGTTGGATCCTTATCAAACGCAACCTCTTGAGATTTCAACAAATAATGTCCATTACTAATTCCCTAGTCTGAAGAAATGAAGGATCAAGCAGCTTGGTAGTTGCTAGATGGCATAAAGTTCATCTTGCGATGTTGATTATGGGCATTGTTTAAAGAAATATTTCTTATTTCGCCAAATTCAACTTATATCGTCCCCTTGACCTAAATGTCGTGCTTTCCACTAATCTCCACACGTTTAATTAGTTGATTAGCAAATGTAACCTTGGATGTGAATGTTAGACAAACTGATTTTTCCTATGCATAAAAATACAAGATGTGGACATAAACATGTCAAACAAACAACCATAAATAGGAAAATAAGCAGGGTAATATGAGTATGGGAAGGAGCACCATGAGAGGTAGGGGTGCTAGCGAGTCTAGCTACTCGTGTTCGACTAATCACCTGCTGGAGATTGGCTAGGATTTTTTCGAGCTCCAGTAGCTTGTCAAGTCAAGTTCGAGCCTAGGATACTTGCCTCGATCGGCTCGCGAGACTAATTGGGTATTTTATTTTATTTTCTAATTTTGGTGACACACAATATAAAATATAATTGTGATATCACATTTTATTACATAATCATGCTTTCATTCTTCAATATATTATTTAATACAAACACAAAGGGCAATTGTAAGCACTTCGAGTCAAGTCAAGTACGATCTGCAAGAAAAACTAGAGTGTGTTGACTATTATTTACTTGAGATCGAGTTGAGTTCGTGTATGTAGGGTTTTGTATCTAGTTGAGTTTGAACTGGAAAAAAAATGCTTGATCAAGTTCAAGCTTCAAGTTAAGAATCAAGTCGAGCTCATGTCCAGCACAGTGCCAGTTTGACTCGACTCAATTGCATCCCTGATGAGAGTAATTGCCATGATTTGAACTCTTGAGATGTGTTTAGATACCATGTTAAAAAGTTATTGTTCTTAGAGATTTAAGCTCTTAAAGAAGCATTCAACAATATTTATCTAACATATTATTAGACAGTAAGGACGTTAATCCATTACAACATACAACAATAATATAAATAATAAAAAAATATTATATATTATGTACATTTAGAAGGGTTTCTGCTCATAACTTTTCTCATGCTTTATCGTTTGCAGAAAATTCAATTTCTCTGGAAAATAGTTCTCTAAGTGACGGCTCTATGATAATTCAAGCAATTATTCTAATTAGCCTTTTTGACTCCGTCGACAGCGATGCAATATAAGATCCGTGGCTTTCGGGATAAGGCGGGTTTTTAGGTTAGCAGACGGCTAAACTCCTCATGAAAATGTCTATATATTGTTGCTGCACTAATGTTTTTTCTTTTATAATGTAAAGACACGATCCAAGAGACCTAACTACCTAAGAAAACCCATGAAATATCCTATGAGCCCCCCATAAACCGATTAAGTCTGGACCTTTATCTTTTATAGGTGGCCATGACTCAGAATAATTTGCACACGGTAGGTTGGATTTGACATGCAACTTTCGATTTCCAACCCAAAAATCCCTAACAATCTTGGGTTTAGCTGCCGTATCATTGGAATCTAGCTGAAAAAAAGAGTGGCGACACCAATCTTAAATCCATGCCGTATATTACAATGACTTGATTTTCATAAATTTATGTATGTTAATGTTGTATGAAGTTTCCATCACTAGATATGTATAGTCTAAAAAAGCTATATCCATAGTCATCCACTTGGATCTATATAATCTCACGTAAATGATTGTGATTATAGTAAGTGGTTTTGATAGCCTTGTCAAGTTGATGAAGTTGATAACTTTTTTTTTTTTCCTCATGATCCATGTATCATTTAAATTAGGCCGCACATCATCAATCAGGTCGAAGCTTCGCTAAGCCATTCATTCGAATATACTTTTCAACATTAGAGTAGGGTGTGATCTATATAGCTTAGGGTCTTGTCTTGATACGTAAGCACACATTTTTAGGACAAAGACAGCTTCGTGATCGGCCCTATTAGCTCAGGTTTAGGGCAAACCTACCCTGAAAATTGACAAAACAAGCCCCATTTTTCTCGTTTTTTGCTCATAGGTGGTGGTGGGGTCTCCATGTTTGGCACTTCATTAATGATGTGATGATGCTGTTTTGGTTCATTATTAATGTCTTGATCGTGCGAGACTTAGCTTATCATAGGTGTCCTCTGGCAACTGGTGAAGACAGGAGGAAAACATGAATGATTGATGGAGAAGAACGGAGAGTATGGTGATGAATGGAGATCCATCAAAGGAATGACCCAATGGCATGCTAATCACTCAATCCCCGTGGGGGACCCCGAGCTGGGGCCCACATTGACTTGGCACTGCCTTGTGTCCACGTTATCATCGTTGTTGAGTAAATATATGTAGGCGCTATGATAGACTATGGTGGTGGTAAATCAAAGATCCACACCCCAATGAATGATTCCGTCGGCATCCTAAATCCTAACCATTCATGTCTGTGGGGGCCACACTGACTTGGCAATTGCTTGTGTCCACGTCATTATCTCTGTTTAGGATAGCTCGGTGACGGGGGAGATTTGACAAAATTGGAGTCCATTGGAAAAGGTTTGATGGGACTATAATAGGAGTGATTTTAATCCCTTGGAAGGAATTTTAGGGAGTCCTATTGATTAATCATCGAAGCTCAAGTCGAACCACAATTAGATCTAATGTAGATTGATTGTATGTTCTAATGTTCGTTTGTAGTAATAATTATTACAACGTAATCCTTACGTAATCCTTATTACAGCCTAACCGTAGTAATGATCCTACAAGTCTCTTATCTCTTTCCTTTTGCAATCTCTATCAATATTGTATCCCATCGTATGTACTTCAAATTCATATCAATTGTAACTTAATTTACTTATATAAGTTATATTATGATACCCAATTATACTTATTTTGACATAACCAAGTATTAAAAAAATATTAGTTTATGTTGATGATTGATGCAATAATATATATGTTTGATGTGATAACAGATCTGATGTACATAATTTGTATTACTTTTAAAAATCATTCAAAGTATAATGATTAGCATGATATTAGTGCCTCACACGTAGGATTGTCTAAGTTTTAATGATTAAGCATGACATTATCAGGACCATCATTTTGGTTTGACTCCCAATAATTCCCAATCTTAGTAATTTTTCATAAATCGAACTTCACTTCACAAGTTCAAGCCCCAAAGCTTTCCGTAGATGTAAAAAATGGGGTCATTTAGAAATTGAACAAAAAGGTCACAAGAGATCAAAATTGGGGTCAAGTTTTTTAAATTAATATAATATTTTGTATTTTTCAAAAGTGAATTCTTAAGTGTTAATAGTTACGACGCTAGCCAACAAGAAACTACAACATGGTAGTCATAACGCTTGTCTAGCCAAGGCATGGCTGTGGACTGTGCATGCCCATTGTGTGATCAAGCCACAGGCATTAGGCTGCACCGACCAATGTGGGCCTATGCATTACCAAGCCAAGCACAAGACTTGTTCAAGCAGTTATAGGCCCATATTGTGATTCTTGATGTTTTATTTTCAATTTCTATCATGCTGCTTATCATTTTCATCACTTTTCCTTTGCTTTACATTATTAGGGTTGTGCTTTCAAACAGTATCATATGATACAAAATTTGGCTATAATGAGGGGCTCTAACACCTCATTTTGACCCAATGCTGGGGAGTCTCTCTCTCTCTCATTTTATTTATAATTTCTTTCAGAGCACTCTTATTGGGGTCTTGACCCATGTGAAAGGTTAGATTGTTCATAATTTATCTACCAACACTCTCTCCAATAGTTGTGTGGTTTGTGGATTCACTAAGTCCATACCTGATCTAACTAGGAAGGAGAGTGATCGTGCTAGATAGAGAGCTTAGATAAGGTATGGTTCCTTGGGGCTTTAGGACGATAGAGGTGATAGGAATGGATCTCAGACTCACATTGATTATGAAGAGTATCCCTAAGTGGTATGGCCAATACTAATGGATACGTTATTGGTTTTAAGTGGGAAAGTTTATAGCATTTCAAGTCTCACATCAAATTGTTGTGGACTTGTGATCATAAGCTCAAGTAAGATCCACCCTCAATCGTTTACCATCTTGTATCGGTATTCAAAGTTGGTTAGGCCCACGTGAAATAGACAGGATCTTTAGACTCCTTAATTTTGATTTCTTAACATTGAAGAGTCGATTCACAGTTAGCATCGGTTAATGTGTTGTTTTTTCAAGTATTCTCCCAACTGTTGTCCAACGAATTTCAAGCATCGCATTTGGAACAAGACCGATGGTTGAGAAAATTGAACGAAAAACCTTTTGATAATGCCTTTAGCTTGCGTTGGATGTTGCTATTCTATGACACATGTTATAAAGGCATTACTGGACACTTCGGAAAAATTTCAAGCCTTCCTTTATTGTGCCTTTTGAACGTCACTAAGGAGTAAAAGTAGGAAAGTACAATTTCTTTTTTTTAATAAAAAAAATTGTGTTGAAGATGCCTAAATTTGTCAAAAGGTTAGTGGACGAGTGAATCAAAATCTTAATGGGAAAAACATGGATGCGCTCCTTTCATGATAATAACTTGAAAGGGACACGATGTGGTCGAATCTAAAAGCCTCCTGTTTATATCAACGTAAAGTGGGTGGAAATATATGATTAAAATAACAAAGTGAGTGGAAACAGAGTTAAAAAGGGTTTTAATTGCATTGGGAGCAAAAGATAGTGGGGTGCAATCTAGGGAAAAAGAGAGGTGGGTGGAGGCAAAGACGGGATTTACGTTCTTCCAATATGTGCAAAGATTGCTCTCGAAAAACCTACATCTTCGACCCTGGAAACTCATTAAATGTACTGTAAGTTTCATGAACTGATTAAGTACATACTTTTAATTTGTATAAGGGCCTTATCTCAGAGTAATTTCAGCAGTTTTTACGCAGTTGATAGGATTCAAAGAGAAGACCTTTACTTCTTTAACTGGAAATCCCTTACTACTTAATTCAACTTGCCAAACCTGAGACACTTACCAAGACCACTTGAGTGCTTTCAATAGATTATATGCAAAAAACCGAAAACTCCTTTGTGATTTGTCTTGAGTTTGAAGTTTTAATAAGATGATTTGTCACTCCAATCCTCTCTTTCATCGTTTTGACATGCACAATTTTTTATAAAAATATCTGCACCATTGGGTGAGGTACCGATATGATCTAGTGATGCATGTGACTTGCATTCACATGCACCATGATCACTCAAGATTTGTTCTAAATGGAAACAATGGTGTTTGTGACTCGAATGAAAATTACGTCAAACGGTTTCCATCAAATGACAAGGCATTAAGCCTACAATTTGTTGAATTGGCACAATCCTTTGGTTGTGGATACTAAACCTATCAAATGGACGGGTTTGGTTGGATTTGGGTCGGATCATATCCGATCCAAATTGACCGATTAACTCGTTTATGACCCATTTATCACTAATGTAAATTTATTGACCCAGACCGGATCCAACCCATACCTAATAGATACCCAACCCAACCCATAATGCTAAAACACTTATATATTTAACTAAATAAATTCTTTCATACAATTACAAAATTATGGATTTATTTTATAATTTTTTTTAAATCAAAGCTTCATTTAATTTACGAAAATTGTGGGATTTCTGAAATGATTTATTTTTTGTAGTGTTTGGTTGAAAATTTGAAAATAAATTAATAATATTTTCCACTTGGTATAGAAAATCCAATTTAATTTTTGTGCACTCCTTTGAAGTATTTATATTTATTTTTTAAAAATAGAATTCTCTATTATTCTTTCTTTTTTTTTTTTTCTTTTTCCTCTTCTTCATTCGGTTGCCGACCGCGCCCGTGGCTGTCAACAGCAAGCTCTAGCCTCGCCATAAGCCATCAAGACTCAAGCTTACCCAATTTCGACGAGTTGAGCCTTGTTGGCCTTGGGTGAGACTTGATTGTCATGCCTCGATCTTCCGAACAAATGCCCATCCCTCCATGGTCGATTAAATAGCGACATCCCAATACACATTATCGACCATTTTCTTTTAATACGCATGCGGAAGCAAATAAATAATCCCCAGACAACAACAAGATGAGATAGAAAAGCAGGGTCGCAAATTTTTCAAACTGAAAACCACAACACGCTTATATATACACATATCAAGCCATGTCATTACAAAACCAATCTAATAACATAAGGTTTATAAAACAAGGGGCTTTATAAAACTACAAATTTTCTTGCTCCACCTCCTCACTAAAATTGGAGCCTTCCTCCGAGTACATCAGAGTTCCTGGATCTTCAAGACTAGGGTCCATCGGGTCTACCATCAAACCACCAGGGGGATCTACTGTTGCAACTTGCCCTCAGGGGAGGGAACGGGTTTAGGGGTATTGCCTGAAGGACGGACCTAAGGCCCATTATTAGGCGCGGGCTTTCCTAAGCCCATACCTCGCGCAATATTGAGGTATTTTTAAGAATTTTGCAAAAATGATTCGCCACTAGCCTATTGGGGTCAGCTAGAAATCAAGTGAGGCATGAGAGTGTAACTCATTTCCTACACAACCAGAGAATCTAGGATCAAGGACTTGATTACACTAATTGACAAATTAGTGCCCTTTCGGTACCTAATCTTGTTCATTTTAAAAAAATGATTTTTGTCAAGCAGCTTAGATTGATTTATACCTATCCACTAACATGCGAGGTGATCATGGGGGTGCACAATCATTAAAGTAACAATCATAGCTATCAAGATTCTAATTGCAGTAAAATTAAACACGTGCAATTAAACATAATTAGATATGTAAATTAAACATACGATATAATCAAAATATGAGCAAATAAATGCCTAATTACACTAAGAATGAAAGATATGACAATTCCTGACCAAACCTTACATTTTTTCGATTTATTTTTTAAATTTTTTAAATATATTTTTAAATATTTTTAAAAATAATTTTTATTATTTTAAAAAAATATTAAAAAATCGATTGGGTCGAGTCGAGTCCGATCTGACCCGACTCGGACCTGATTCGATCAGGCGGGTCGGTCAAACCAGCTGGTCCGGCCCGAGCCCACATCAAACTAGGCCGCCCGATCCAAGCCGACAAAACCTACCGGGCTGGGCCCGATGTTCGGGCCCACCTGGGTTTACTTTTTCAAAATAAAGAAGCCCATAAGCCCACACTAAACTAGCCTAAGCTTAACTCAAGTATGCCCGGCCCAAAATTAGATGGCCCATCTTAACGGGCCTATGTGAATGAAAAACCCTACTCAATTGAGATTCGCGCCCGACCTGGTTCTTGGCCGAAACCCTAGGGTTTCTTGGTGGCGCTAGCGACAGGGGCAACGGGCTTAACAGCGGCAGCGATGCGGCGAGTGGCAGTGGCAACGTGGCGGGTGGCGGCGACGATGGTGGGGCCTTCGAGGATGGGTGGCAATTGCATCGGAGGCGAGCGGAAGCATTAGATCGTCATGGGTGGAAGCGAGGTAGCGCTCAGGCGAGGTGGCTTTTGGTGTCGGGTTCTAGCAGCGTCAGGTGTCGCGGTGAGGGGGGCAACGGGCAGATCGGTAGGCGTTGGCGTTCGGAGCTCTGGCAGTGATTGAGATGAGATGTTGTGGCGTTGGGCAGAGGCATGGGTTGCTGGTGGAGTGGCGATGACAGGTGAGCGGTTTTGTGGCGACATCGGAGGCTGAATGGCAGTGGTGCTAGGCTGGTGATGCGACAACGGTAGAGAGATCGGGCTGCTAGCGTGGCGGTTGTTGCAGCTTCAGGTGCTGTAGCGGTGTCACGACTTCGAGTTGCTAGTGGTCGCTGCGGTGTCGGCGATAGAGGGTGACGACTCGGATGGCGTCGGGCAACACCGACAACACGTCCTTCAAGTTCTCTCCTCTCTTTGGCTTTCGCTCCCTCCAGCTCTCTCCCTGTTCCCCTCTCTAGTTGTCTTCGGCTTGTTCAGCATCGTGAGCAATGGCGGCAAGTGATGTAGGTTGGTGCTCGGAGGGCAGCGGCAGCTCGGCTCGAGGGACGGTGTATGGCCAGAGAGTTGGGTTGTGGATGGCAGTGACATGGCGAGGACCCAAACACGGCGATAGTCGTTGGGGATGGGGGAATGGCAGCATCAGGCGATAGTGAAACAGTGTTGTCTCCCATATTTGATAAAAAAAAAAACGATTAGATCTGGGCTCGCTCGGTGTCTTTCTTTCTCTAGCTCGCTCACCGCCGGAGATCTCTTCGACAGAGGTCATGTGAACTCCCTCTTTCTCCTTCGTCTCTCTCCTCCCTGCTCTCCATTTCTCCTCCAGTCTCTCCTCGCTCTCCGGTTTTCTCCATGTCTTTTTCTTTTCCTCTTGCTCTCTGTCTTGCCGCCTCCTCCTCTCTGCTTCCCCCTCTACTCTCTCTGTCATTGTGCTGCTGCAGCTCCTCTATTGCCCCTCTTCCTGCTGAAACTGTCCTATTGTTTTGTAAGTGCACGCGAAGGACAAAGGAGTCGAGCGTGGGCCGGGTCGAAGGAGAAAAGGCAAGGGCAGGCTAGGCCTTGCGTGGGAGAGAGAAAAAAAAGAAGGGGGGCGGGCCGGGCCAAGGCCGGATCCGGCCCGACCCGAATCCTATGGTTTTTTTGTTTTTTTAAATAATAATAATTTCTTAATTATTTACTTTATTTCAAATTTTTTTAATTTTTAAAGTAAAATGGAAAAATTTAGGTGTCAACAGCTGCCCCTCTTTGAATGGGATCTCGAAGAGGTTTTATTCAAAGACAAAAGACTCCTAAATTATATCAGCGGTAGAGAGACCCTAGGTGCGTAAGCACGTGCCAGATCGAGCTATGGAAGCGCGTTGTGTCAATAAGAGGAAGGAAAAGACCCCGAGCTACAAAAGCATGCCGTGTCATAAGAAAAAGAGATCCTAGGCTACAGAAGCACACTATGTCATAAAAAAAAAAGACCCTGAGCTACAGAAGCACGCCATGTCATAAGAATAATGAAAGACTCTAGGCTACAGAAGCACACCGTGTTATAAGAAGAAAAAGAGATCCCTAGCTACAAAAGCACGTTGTGTCATAAGAAGAAAAAGAGACCTCAGGCTATAGAAGCATGTCATCTCATAAGAAAAAGACCCCGGGCTACAAAAGTACACCATGTCATAAGAAGAAAAAAAAAGACCCCAGGTTATAGAAGTACGCTGTGTCATAAGAAAAATACCTCGTGCTACAGAAGCATGCCGTGTCATAAGAAAAAGACCTCGGGCTACAGAAGCACGCCGTGTCATAGGAAGAAAAAGAGAAATGAAGTCTTATAATGTAATAACGGGTTTTGACCGGATTAAAAATGCATGACTTGAGGAAAACCAATGAACCTTGTAGATGACATAGTTTAAGGTTGATTATGGACCTTTTGAAAAATCGTGGTTTAAAGATAGACTCGTGAACGTTTTAAATGCGTGATTTAAGGATAGATCCACGAACCGTGTAGTTTAAGGATAAGCCCACAAACCATGTAGTTTAGGAAAAGTCACAAACCCCATGGTTTAAGGATAAACCCACCAACAGTTAATGATAGACCCACGAACTGTATGGTTTAAGAAAAGCCACCAACCCTGTGGTTTAAGGATAAACCTACCAACCGTATGGTTTAAGGATAGGCCCACGAACCATGTGGTTTAAAGATAGAACCATGAATCGTGTGGTTTAAGAAAAGTCACCGACCTTGTGGTTTAAGGATAAACTCACCAACCTTGTGATTTAAGGATGACCCACAAACCGTGTGGTTTAGGAAAAGTCACCAACCTCGTGGTTTAAGGATAAACCCACCAACCGTGTGGTTTAGGAAAAGCCACCAACCCGATGGTTTAAGGATAAACCCACCAACCGTGTGCTTTAATGATAAACCCACGAACCATGTGGTTTAAGGATAGAACCACGAACCGTGTGGTTTAGGAAAAGCCACCAACCGCGTGGCTTAAGGATAAACCCACGAACCGTGTGGTTTAAAGATGACCACGAACCATGTGGTTTAGGAAAAGCCACCAACCCCATGGTTTAAGGATAAACCCATAACCGTGTGGTTTAAGGATATACCCACGAACCATATGGTTTAAGGATAGACTCATGAACCGTGTGGTTTAGGAAAAGCCACCAACCCCGTGGTTTAAGGATAAACCCCCCAACATTGTGATTTAAGGATGACCCATGAACCGTGTGGTTTAGGAAAAGCTATCAACCCTGTGGTTTAAGGATATACCCACCAACCGTGTGAATGACATGGTTTAAAGCTAACCATGAACCTTTGGAAATGGCATGGTTTAAGGTTGACCATGAACCTTTTGAGATGGCATGGTTTAAAGCTGACCATGAATCTTGTAGATGGCATGGTTTGAGGCTGACCATGAACCTTTGGAGATGGCATGGTTTAAGGCTGACCATAAACCTTTGGTTTTTAGGAAGTCACCTGCTAACCCCTTGAAAACTGCATGGCTTCACTGAGGAATCTTGTCAAACTCAACTTGAATAAATGTCATTAGAGACATCATCAAAAAACATATTGGCAATATTGCAGCATTAATTGAACAAATTAATCAAGCTAAGTCCGACTACTTTAGAAGAACATTCAATGTCAATTAGCATCGTATGGCACAAAACTGTCATCTTGTTCGAGGATATATCATTAATCATCAAATTCTCCGGGAGTCAAGTTATTATCAGAACAACTACAACTCCGTAAAAAAGCCTCATTAAGCATGCCAAATTATAGCTTTTTAGTCAGAAATGGCTTCTCACACATTCTTGATAAAAATGACTGCTTGATCCCATCTATTCGCGTGGAAAGTAACTGATTGCCGATGGTATCTCACTTAACCCATGTCAAAGGCTTTTAGAAACATTTGCAATGAGCACAATCTAATCGATCAAAAAGGTCTTTTGAAAGGACCACAATATAGGCTCGGTTATGACTTATACAAAGGAATTATTGCTTTGAGGCCAATAAATAAACATTTATTGTTATCTTCATCTGGTTTACAAGTTGAGAACTTGGAAAATAAGACAATATAGAATTACCTCCACTCCTTCAAGCAGTAGCTTCTTTGTAGCATTCTCATTTTAACTTAAATCATCCCAATCAGAAGAGACTTCGGAAGAGGGTTGTAATGTTGGCTTGGGAGAGGCTCGAAAGGCTTAAAATTTTCAAGAGGGTTTTTAAGAATAGGTGATCATCATGGCGTCATGACCATGTCACTCAATCTTTCGGAATCATTTGACTTTTGAAATATAGCACATCTCGAAAATTCCTTAACTAATCATTTATGCATGGGAGCTTTGCTTTTCTCTCTAATTTCTTTTGCACTTGCGATGATTATTTTACGCAAGCATGGACTTTGATAATTTTTTTTTTTTTACATAAGATGCAGCCTTTTGGCTCTTTTTCTTAATGGGCATTGGCCTTACTTTTACCAGGCACATTACTTTTTCATGCCCCCTAGTTTGTCGAACTTTTCACTCTTTGAACTTTTGTAGCTCTTATAACTTTCGAGATGTTTTTCACATTTTCTCGTAACTGTTAATTGTATTTGGTCAATTCTTATGCTTTGCCCTAGTGAAGGGAGATGATCACCGCTTGGGGTTTAGAAATGAATAATTAGGCCAAAATTGATTAAAGCAATGAGTATCAATGTTTGGATAGAGAAGGAAATGCTCTTCTTCACCTTGGGATGAGTCGAGCTCTAATGAGAATTCCTCTGAAGCTATCACCAAAAGATTGATGCAAGTGAACGTAATAGAATCTTTCTCAATATTTCGCTCTACAACACGACCATAACCTCCTATGCTGCCCCAATGTAAGGTCTTTTTTAACAAGGGTACTTTGAAGGATCATCTTTATTCGGTCCAAAAGGGTAGCAAGATGTCAACTCGGTGCTTGGGATTAATGAAGAAAACGCCTTTATCATTTCGATCTTTGTGCTCAATACGAATGAATCCTTCGTCTTAAGAGAATGTCGCCTTTCACTCAACTCTCAAAAGTGTTTTACGATGTGTTTGGAAATGGCTTGCATTTCCTCATCCTAAGTATCCTCCACTTGACATGATTAACATCTCCATTTCATTCTGCTGAGATTATCTGAGTAGATTAATCTCCATAGGAAATTTTGATTCAAAATGAATAATCCCAAAATGAGAAAATAATTTTGAGATAAAAATGATGTTCAAAAAGCTCGTGGAAAGTTTTTTTTTTCAATTATTCATTTTTGTGCTTGTCTCTAAGAAAGCGCAAAAGGTTCTTTTTTGTAATGGAAATTTTCCTTTGTTTTTTAAATAATAATTTTGAGAAGAAGAGTACTTACCTACGGCATGGTGACTCGGTAACCTTGTAAAGGTGTTAAAGAATATGTTAGCACAAAAATCTTTAGAGATTGAAATGTTGGAAATGATATATTATTACCCTTCATTCGCTTTTATTCTTTGGGTGCTAACATTTCTTTGATTCACCCTCGTGGATATTTGGTAACTCGACATTATCCTTCACTTGCATTTGCCTTTAAGTGTTTGATGTTTTCCTATCAAAGGAAAAAAAAGAACTATGTTAGAAATGCTATGAAAATGAGCAATAGGAATCGACACAATTTACCCTTCACATGTTTTCGAATTCGCCTTTTTGGATGCTTGGCAACTCCCTTCATTTGTCTTATCATGCAAAGTGAATGAGATCGATGGGCTATTTTAGCACCTAAGGCATTTGCGTCATTTCCTTGCGATAAAGCATATAACAAAGTAGCATTTTGCGACACGAATCTCTAATGTTGATTGCAGAAAGTTCTTGTAGCCAAATGTTTAGATGCTTTAATTGCCAAAATGTGCAAGAGCCTTAGTGCTAGCCTATTAGTAACATATGATGCAACTCTTGATAAAACTCGTAAAAAAAATAATATGGTGATGGCGATGCCCAAATTTCCAAATAAAGAAACTTCCTAAAGCGGAATTTAGCTTCGTTCCACCTCCATTGGAAGATTGGCGCTGACGAAGCCTCGATGCATGCTTGTTCCTCGAGTTCCATGAGCCTACACTTTTGAGTTTGAGTCGCGTGATTTACAAAAGCATCGATTGAATTTGCAATCAAAATCCAAAATGGAAAACATGATTCTTCATAAGAATAAAAACAATAATAAAATACAAGAAACTCTTGCATAGTTGAGAGTAAAAATCAACTTTTGTTCTAGCTCTTGAATTCACTCCTCCATGTGGTCGAATACTAGAATGTCAAGGAGCATCACACATAACCTGCAAAAAGGCGACAATGTAAGTATGTGAATGACAAAATGATCTCTCAATGAGGCCGCATCTTACAACAAAATCAAGGTGACGGTACATGCCCCATAGTCCTTATTACGGGGTTTTAGTATTTCGCCAAGATTTTATCATAAGAGAAGACATCATTAAAATAATCAATCCACGGCCATCAATCGAATGTCCTCATTTATTCCAAAAGTTTTGTATGTAAAAGTGTCATTGATTTTTGAAAGATTGATTTGTGATTTTACTCCTAGAAAATTGAAGTGACTAATATTTTGAGAATTTTGTACACAAAATGATTAGCATTTTAGCTCCAACTGTAAGAATGGGAGAATTTGATAAAAAAAAATGAAATTTCAATTTTTGTGCCCAAATATAAAATCACAATTTGAAAGGTTTTTTTAAAAAAAGGATTTTGACCCCATAACTAGAAATTTAAACAAAATCATGTTCAACAGAGCCAAATCAAGGTGTTTAGAACATTCGTTCAATGTCACCTAACAAAAGTGATTGCCAATTTTTTTCAATTGTAAGCCTGAGGACATTCGAATGATCTCCACGAATTTCTAAATGAAAATTAAAAAAATGAATAAAAAGAAGAATGATACTTACAATGGGTAGTGACTTTTCTTTTTGTTTATTTATTTATTTATTATTACATAGACATGCACATGAGCTGTGGTTTGATTTCTACTATATACGGCTCAAAATGGAGTCATAGGATCACCAAACTGAACCAACAAGATCGCGGCTAGGTCGTGTTACCCATAACTCCGGCTTCATCAAAGAACTGTCCCATGTCACACGATTGCAGATTAGGGTGGGTACCTTTGACATGAAGAAAGAAATTTTCTGGTAAAGATGGGCGACTCATACTACATGGTTGTAGTCAGAGTAGTATTCACCTAAATACCATCCTAAGTGATCCTATGTGGCCCAGGTCTGGCGGCAAGTAGTGTGTG
Organism: Eucalyptus grandis; assembly: GCF_016545825.1. Lineage (NCBI taxonomy): Eukaryota > Viridiplantae > Streptophyta > Magnoliopsida > Myrtales > Myrtaceae > Eucalyptus > Eucalyptus grandis. The sequence continues at coordinate 12,376,061 of NC_052613.1, forward strand.
CTATGGTGTAGTGCAATACAGGAGACACAGGCATGCCAATTTATAAGTAATCAACATTTCATACATAAAAAAATAAACTATACATTCTTACACCTCCCTACAAGACAAATGTGAGCAAACACTTCCCCTTATACCTCCAATTCTGCAAAAACATTTAACACTTTTAATGTTAGGGACGTAGCTGGAATCCTCGCTACCAAATAAAAATATTTTTGAACAAGATTAATTTTGGCCTAAGTCCTTTAAGGTCTAAAACCAAGTCCCCAGTGGAGTAGCCAAGCTGTCGCGACTTACCCTCGGGGGAGGGAACAGGTTTAGGAGTATTGCCTGAACGACGGACCTAAGGCCCATTATTAGGCACAGGCTTTCCTAAGCCCATACCTCGTGCGATATTGGGGTATTTTTAAGAATTTTGTAAAAATAAGTTGCCACTAACCTATTGGGGTCGGTTAGAAATCAAGTGATGCATGAGAGTGTACCTCACTTCCTACGCAACCAGAGAATCTAGGATCGGGGACTTGATTACACTAATTGACCAATTAGTGCCCTTTCGGTACATAATCTTGTTTATTTTAAAATAAATGATTTTTGTCAGGCAGTTTTGATTGATTTTATACATATCCACTAACATGTGAGGTGATCATACGGGTGCACAATCATTAAAATAACAATCATAGCTACAAAGATTCTAATTGTAGTAAAATTAAACACGTGCAATTAAACATAATTAGATATGCAAATTAAACATATGATATAATAAAAAATACGGGCAAATAAATGCTTAATTACACTAAGAATGCAAGATATGGCAATAACTGACCAAACCCTACATTTTTTTTTCGAAATTTTATTTATTTAAAAAAAATATTAAGAAATCGACCAAGCTGAGTGGGGTCCCATCTGACTCGACTCGAACTTGATCTAGTCAGGTGGGACAATCAGACCCGCCCAGGTCCGGCCAAAGCCCAGACCGAATAGGGCCGCGCGATCCAAGCCGACAAAACCAGTCGAGCTGGGCTTAATATGCAGGCCCAGTCTGGTCTACTTTTTTTTTCAAAATAAAGAAGCCCATAAGCCCACACTAAACCAACCCAAGCCTAGCTCAAGTATGTCTCGGCCAAAATTAGATGGCCCATTGTGATAGGCCCATGCAAACGAAAAAACCTACTCGATTGAGATCCACACCTAACCTGGTTCTTGGCCGAAACCCTAGGGTTTCTTGGCAACACTAACAACGGTGGTGACGAGCTTGACAGTGGCGGCGATGCGGCGAGTGGCAGCGGTGACGTGGCGGGCGAGCAGAGACGACGTCGAAGCTTGCGAGGATGGGCGGCGGCTACGTCGGAGGTGAGCGGAATCATTAGGTCGTTGCGGGTGAAAGTGGGCAGCACTTAGGCGCAATGGCTTCCGGTGTCGGGTTCTAGTGGCGTCGGGTGTCATGGTGAGGGGGTGGCGGGCGGGCGACAGCATCAGCGTTCAGAGCTTTGTTGGCAACGAAGATGAGTTGCTGTGGCGTTGGGCGAATGTGTGAGTTGCTGGTGGAGCGGCGGTGACAGGCGAGCGGTTTTGTGGTGACGTCGGAGGTTGAATGGTGGTGGCACTGGGCAGGTGTTGCGATAGGGCCGGGCTAGTGTTGCGACAAAGTGGCGGAGAGATCGAGTTGCTTTGGGCGTGGCGATCGTCACACTGTAGGTGCTGCAGCGCCGTCACAACTTCGAGCCGCTAGTGGTTGCCGTGACGTCGGCAATGGAGGGTGGCAGCTCGGACGGTGTCAAGCAAAGACCGACAATGTGTCATTCGGTTTCTCTCCCTCTCTTTGGCTGTCGCTCTCTCCAACTCTCTCACTGTTCCCCTTTTTGGTTGTTTTCGGCTTGTTCAGCGTCGAGAGCAGTGGCGGCGGGTGTTGTAGGTTGGCGCTCCGAGGGATGGTGTCTGGCAAGAGGGTTGAGTTGTGGATGGAAGCGACACACGGGGACCCAGACACGGCGATAGTCGTTGGGGATGGGGGAATGGCAACGACAGGCGACATCGAAACAGTATTGTCTCCCAAATTTGATAAAAAAAAACGATCAGATCTGGGCTCGCTCAGCATCTTTCCTTCTCTAGCTTGCTCACCGCCGGAGATCTCTCCGATGGAGGTCATGTGAACTCCCCTTTTTCTCCTCCATCTCTCTTGTCCTTATTCATTGTTTCTCCTCTAGTCTCTACCTGCTCTCCGGTTTTCTCCCTGTCTTTTTCTTTTCCTCTCGCTCTCCGTCTCCCCTCCTCCTCTTCTCTACTTCCCCCACTGCTCTCTCTATCACTGTGCTACCACAGCTCCTCTGTTGCCCCTCTTCCTGCTGCTACTGTCCTCTTCTTTTGCAGGTGCACATGAAGGACAAAGGAGCTGGGCATGGGCTGGGCCGAAGGAGAAAAGGCAAGGGTGGGCCGGGCCCCGCGTAAGAGAGAGAAAAAGAAGGGGTGGGTCGGGCCAAGGCCGATTTCGGCCCGACTTGAACCTTATGGTTTTTTTTTTAATAATAATAATTTCTTAATTAATTACTTTTTTTAATTTTTTTAATTTTTAAAGTAAAATGGAAAAATTTAGGCTCTGGATGAGCCCGACGTGGCTTGAGGAGCGAGCTGGACGCAGGTGCAAGGCAGATGATGGCCAGGAACAGCGGAGACGCGCCCGAGGCGCGTGGGGTGGTCCGGCGATGTTCAGGAGGATAGACGGGCTGCTTGGCGGCTTGGGGGACTACAGCTTGGTTCTTTGGAAATTTTTGAAGTCTTCAAAGGCTAAAGATAGGGGCTGGTTGACGGTATGGAGGAGAGGAAGGGGAAGGAGACCATTTGGCTTGGAGAGGGCCACCTTTGGTCTTCACTCATCTCTTTGTCCCCTTTGACTTGGCCCCACCACTTGCTATCTTCCACAGCCAATTTCCAGCAACCATCTCCCTTCTAGAAGCCTTGAAGTGGTCCAAATGTTGTGGGCAAGGGGACATACGAATTTGCATAACATTTGGCTTAATTTGAATTAAATTCTCACTTGATTCAACTCAAATCGGCCTCTATAAATTTAACCATTATACTCTTGATCAAATCGACATTTTTCCTCGCCAATAGATCCCACTTGCATCCCAATTTTGCGATAAAAACGGTCATCTGCATTTTCCGGTCGAAAATGGCCCTATCTCGACTTTTTTCGCCAAAACCTTGGTTTACAGATAATTTTCGGAGACTGAGTCAACATTCCTAAAATGACTTGTGACATGACAGAACTTTCAATTTCTGAAATCGGATTCAAATTCACAATTAATTTCAATCTGGCGTGATTTTAGCATGACCTAGATTATCGGGTAGCTTTCATAAATTTTTAGTACAAATGACTTGTGATCAATTTTCTTCGAGCCACAATGAACCTCTTTGACATATTGGCCACTCTCAGTTGTTGTGAAAATCTCGATGATTCAAATACGGACACAAGGTATCAAAATGATAGAAAAATCAATCTAGTGCCGATTGATGAAAATTTTTCAACTTGGTGGAATCACCCACGTTTAACCACACATCTCAGTCAAACCGACATATTTCTAATTTCTAATTGATCTTTACTGTGCCAAAATGATCTCTGCAGATGAGCACGGTCAAGTAGTCGATTCTTGGTCGAATTCTCAAGTTTATTACATTAAAATTCTTTAATGACTTCCCTAGATAGTCTAGTTCTTCTTAGAGTGATCAGCTTGAAGATAGCACTATAGATGTGTCGATGAAATGCCTAATTAATTTAATTGAAAACAAAATTGTAAATTTCAGGATGTCACATTGATCTTGTTAGATCTAGTGAGGTTTGGCTCACCTTGATGTTAGTGAGTTTAAGTCTCGCTAGATCGGTGAGGCTTGACCCTCAGCCTCACACGATTCTAATGAGTTGAGCCTCATTGGCCTTGGGTGGGGCTCAACCTTGCCAAATCTAACAAGGTTGAGCTTGCCTTAACAATGGTGAGACCCTGATGAGGTTGAGTCTCGCCTCAACATTAGCAAGACTTGAGCCTTGGCCTTGCTCGATCCTAGATCAGTGAGGCCGGCTATCTTGGCTTCCCAAATTTGGTGAGCGTGAGCTCATCTCAGGCCGATGAGGCATCGACCTTGCCCGATCAAGCTCGTTGGTGCGATTGGGCAGTAGTTGTGACCCTTGCCCTGTCAATGAGGGCTTCACGACCCTCACCCGTGATTGACGAGGGCTTCACGGCCCTCGGCCTGTAATCGATGAGGGTCAACCGAACTTCATTGGGAAAGAAGTAAAAGAAAGAAAAAGAAAAAGAAAAGAAAAGAAAATATTATTAAAAAATAAAAAATGATAAAAACTATTTGAAAATGATAATTTATCCTTAATGGGTTAACTCAATTAATAACTTTTATAAGTTAAATGGGTTTAAAGACAAACCCATTTACAACCCATTTATCATCACACTTACAAACAATCCAAACCCATTAACAGCCTATTTATTAAAATTTAACTAACCCATTTATGACCCATTTCATTAAATATGGGTTCTTCAACCTATTTTGACACCTCTAACGGACACTCATTTAGTTTACAGAGGGGGACAAAGTGACAGTCACTCTCCAGTCTTTACTTGGTCATCCTTGCACTCTCCATATCATAGATTGCAACTACTGTCAGATAAATCATCACCTTTTTTTTCTCATTCTTATAAGGATTTCATTCCTTTCTTTCCTCAACTACAGTCACTCTCCATTTGACGAGGGTTTGACCATCAGCATGGATTAAAAATAGCTTTAGCAGCAAATTTAATTGTCACGCCTCGAATCTCGAGCGTGTGCCCATCCTTCGGTGGTCAATAAGATTTGCGACGTCCTAGGATGCGTCACCGACCTATTCATTTTAATGTACATGCGGAAGCGAAACAATACTCCTGACAACAACCAACACGGGATAGAAAAGCAAGAAACATATTCACAACCAAACACTTTTATAAACACTCTGATTTATATACAACACTAGCCTCTAGTCAAAAGCCTACTTAAATAGAAAAACCTACAAGCCCACTAGGTTGAGGAATCCACAATTGAAAACTCCGAGGTCTCTTGGGGATTTGGGTCCACCATTGCACTACCAAGAGGGTCAGCTGTACCCTCGCCATGAATGACGTCTATCATCGAAGCTGGGACCTCACAATCCTGTAGGGGACCCACTTTGTATCCATTAAGCCTGCGACGATACCACGCTTTGAATTGGTGGGGTACCCTCTGAGGTAGGCCTTCATCGACCCAGACGGTGGTCCTCACAAGTTCATAAACCCTGCACTCCCAGTGGCCCTGGGAACAGGGATGTCGAATCTACTCAACACTCCTGGGCTGACCAAAACGTTATGGAGGAACCGCCATTTAAGGACCTGAAAAGATTGAGCCCAAGACGGGGTGAGGCAATGTCTTAGCAAGTTCACCCCCTAAGCTCCAACTAGAAAAGAAATACTTCTAGAGGTGGTCTATGCACACAAGACAGAAAACTTACCTTACCTTAGTTCCTTCCTGCATGTCAACACAATTCATATACTCAATCAATCGATCCATTCAATCAATTCAATCGATTCCAATTCAATTATTGCTTGCACAAACATGAACTACTTACACACATTGGTCCTTTGGCATAGCCAGGGATTACTGCTCACACAAGCTGATATGAACTATTGCTTGCACAACCATCCACCTGGGTGGCATTGCTGATTTTGGGCCCTCTCCCCCTCGTGAAGGGGAGGGGTTCGAATCCCCAATGCGTCGCAGGGTGACTTAACACGGGCGTGAGTGTGGTGGCCAGCTTGCGCCCCCTGGTTCTTCCCGCCCATCGCCTTTTGGGGTTTCCTAGGTCACCAAAAAAAAAAAAAACTATTGCTTGCACAAGCTGATAAATTGTTGCTTACACAAGCTGAGATAGACTATTGCTCACACAAGCTGACACAGATCATTGCTCACACAAGCTGATACAGATCATTGCTCACACAAGTTAACAACCATCATTGCTCACACAAGCTTATAGACCATTGCTCACATAAGCTGACACCGATCATTGCTCACACAAGCTGACACACTAACTCACATCGGGGATGGGTTCACTTAACCATCACACAATCAATTTGAACCAGAAAAATTGTTATTCATACTTTTAAAATCCCACGATTCGATAAAGTCTTTAAAACCATTTTCGACGTCAAACCCGACACTCGGATTTTCTAATTAAATATCAAAATTTCACAATTTTGGAATAAATAATCAAAATCACAATTATCACTCAATTTGCACAATTTAACATTCAATTGCATAAACTAAGCACACCATTGCAATCGACACAAAATTCCGGTCACCGGCTATCTCAATATAATTTTCGAAAAATAATAAATAATTAAATAAATACCAAAAATAATTAAATAAATGTAATTAAATACCAAGATACCAACTTAGGCCGAAAATGCTAAATTAACCACCAAACATGCCTAAAAAATTTCCGAACCTATCTAGATGAATAGCACAACTTATCTAGTCCTTAATTAATCGAATCTAACCAACTAACATGCACAATTGAGTAATTAAATCACTAATCCATGCTAAGTAACCATATAAACATTAATTAGCTTAAACTAATCAATCCCTAAACATCATTAACTAAGCTTGCAGCGACACCAAATGGAGATCGGACGAGCCTGAAAACAGGCCACGAAGCCCAAAGACCCGTGCTGGCTTCAGCTTCAGCTCCTAGGCCCAAGAGGCTACTTGAGCAATTGGCTGGGCTAGAAACATCGAGGAGATGGACCGACGGCTGTAGCGGGCAACGATGGGCGACGATGGCTGCTGGACGGTGACGGTGGAGCTCCGACTGAGCTCCGACAGCAACCAGGACACCCGGGGAATGGCATGGGATCGTGGGACGAGCAGGAACAGGCAAACAGGTAGACGGCACTAGCTCGGGCTCGCTGCTAGCGTGTGGCGGTCTTTGACGGTAGTAGGGCGGTCGACGGTGAAGGGGGAAGGCTTGGCTCGGTTTCTCTGGTTCTCTAAGCTCCAAAAGCCACAACAATGGAGAAATGCGGGCAATGAAGAAGAAGAAGCTGCTGGAAATTGGAGGGGGCCACAAAATATCCAAAAACACTTGAGTTTGGCCCTACCATGCATAGCTATCTTCCTTAGCCAAATTGTAGTCCTTAAAGCTTCCTCAACAAGCCTCCAAGTGGTCTAATGTTACACCCCAAGGGACCTACGAATTTTGGACCATTGACCATCCAATTTGATTCAATTCCCTTTCAATTCTCCTCCAATTGAGCTCAATTCGGTCCCTATAAACACAACCAAGATGCCCACACTTGAATTCACATTTTTTCCAGTCAATTTGTCCAACTTGAATCCCAAAAACGAGACAAAAACGGTCCTCTAATTTTCCTGGTTCAAAACGACTCTACTTTGAATTTTCACCAAAAATCCCGATTTGCAGAAAAATCTTTGGAGGATGAGTTGACATTTCTAAAATGAATCATGACATGATAGAACTTTAATCGGGTTTAAATTCGTGGTTAATTTTAATTTGGTGCGATTTTAGCATGATCTGACTTACCAAGTAGTTTTAGGAATTTTTAGTGTAATTGACTCGTGGTCAATTATTTTCGAGTCACATTGTACATCTTCGACACATTGGTGACTCTCGATTGTTGTGAAAATCTCGAGATTTCAATTATAGACACATGGTACCAATAGAAAAATTGGTCTAGTGCCAATCGACAAGAATTTTGCAATTAAATAGAATCACCCACACTAAATCACATAGCTCGCCGAATCGACCTATCTCCGGTCTCTAATCGATTTTAACTGCGTGCCGTAATGACTTTTACAGACTAGGACGATTGAGCAGTCGATTTCTGGTCAAATTCTCAAATCCATTGCGTTAAAATACCTTAATGGCTTCACCAGATAAACTAGTTATCTTGTGAGTGATTAGCTCGAGATAATAGAACTATAGACGCGTTAATAAAAAGCCCAACTTATTCAATCAAAAACAGAACCCGAAAATCAGGATGTCACATTAATAGCCACCAAGACTTGTCTTTTCTTAAATCCCTACAAGAGAATGGACGCCATTCACCGCCACCCAATCACTAAAAGAAATTTTAAGGTGTAGAATTACATTTTTTTTTTTTTGGTAAAGAGAATTACAATTATCTTGTTTATTAAAGTTAATAAGTGTATTTGTACCCCTTGTAATTAAAGCCAAGGGGGATATTGTTAATCACTTTTAGTAACTAAATAAGATAAATGCATCGAAATTTTAAAACTTATCATGAAAGTGTAAAGTTGATGTGATTTATTATTATTATTATATTCTCTCATACGTGGCATTGACATGGATAAAACATGAAGGATGAGGCCAAAATGACGCCGTTTTGGTTATAATATGATTTTTCAAAACTACTAGATGATTTTATTAATCACCCTCAGGATCTAGGCTGATATTGGTATCATAGTCAAAATATATCTATTTTAAAAAAAAATCAGATTATGTTATCACAATAGAAGAAAGCAATACGCCCCTTTTAAGATCTTTCAAAACAATTACACTTATAAATCCAGAATCCATAAAAAAATATAAGTAAAAGTTCATTTACATTCACATAGGATTAGTTCATGTATGTGTTAAACCTCTCACAAAGGAGGGTTTAATACATCTATCCTTCTAGTCTTAAGAGATTCGAGACTCATAAATTTTGAAAAATCCATCTTAGGAACTGTAGAAACTAGTCTTTGCAATGACCGAATCCAATTTGATTGATTTCCTAATTTTCGTTATCTCTCAAAGATAAAAATATCACTAATCTTTAACCCTCCAACTTAAAACACATGATTGTTTTCCTAATTTTCGGTATCTCTCAAAGATAAAAATATCACTAAATCTTTAACCCTCCAACTTAAAACACATAATTATAAGATAGCATAATGATCTCCTTCAGCCCTTGATGAACCTAAGTGTTCACTTTTTAAAATTTAAGGCACCGAAATGATCATTCGTGAAATTATTGGACATTTTGCTATTCTTCAACATCATACGCAAAAGTGACATCATTTGCCTTCTCAAGTGTTGACTTTAGTTTTTCGATACACCATGCCAAATGATATTTTATAATTAATGCCACGTCGGAATTTCTGATGAGGGAAATTGTCGATAAGACTCAAGTGATCAATTTTTCAAATTTGTGGTATTCAAGTAAGCGAAAAAAAAAAAAAAGGAGTTATGACACTCAAATGAGCGCTGTATAAATGTTATGGCACTTCTAGTGTACTTATCGCTAACTTTTAAGTCAAGATTCAATGTTAAAAAAAAAAATTATATTGACATAGGACTTGTCTAGGCAGCGTTAAATCTTTCATTAAAAAAGGCTTAAATACTTCAATTATCTCTTTAAGAGATGCATGCTTATTAATTATGAGCAGTGAATCTTCATAATGGACCAATACCCTTTGGTTTTTATCGCAATTTTTCACTCTCTCAAAAATAAAAATATTCTCAGATCATTAGCTCTCCAAATGAAAACACATAATTACAAAATTGCTAATGGATCCACTTCCTTTAAGCTAATGGATCCATTCCTTTAACACTCGTTACAAAATCCATTACAAAGCTATGCTCTTTGCTTTGTTAGCAAGGCTGTTAAACATGGTCCAAAAGGAGAAACCCTTCTTCTCCGATTGTTATATGAAGAGCCAATGCAACTATTCACAGAACCATAAGCTGGAATTAATTGTTCTTCCCGAACAAGGGAATTAGAAACTACTATTCCCTAACAAGTTATTCAATATAAATATCCCACAAATATCACCAAATATGTAAGAGGTAAAATCACCATGCAATTTTCCAAAAGTTCATTTTATTTAAGATTAACTTCTTCCTCTTTTAATTCAACCTCTTCAAGAAGATCAGTTGATCTCCATCCTAATATTCCTCCCATAATGATCCTTCCAGCTAATAGTTCCTCCAATCAAAGACGTACTTCTAATATTAAACCAAACCCCATTGCTAGTCTTGAAGTTCTAATTAGTATTGGTGGTCTTGATAACAGATTTAAAAGGAAAATGACAATACAAATGTCATAACTTTTGTACAGTGCTTAAGTTATATATATATATATATATATATATATATATATATATATATATATATATATATATAAAAGGTTATGACCTCAAGTGAGCGTTGTATGAAAGTTATTGTACTTGTAGTATTCTTAGCCCAAGATCTAAAATATGTAGACCTATTAATCAGCAAGATCAGACTCCTCGAATCATTTGCCTACTTATTGACAAATGATCGACCCTAAGCTTCTTACTCTTGAAAGACAATTCAAACCAAATAGAACAATTTTAAATCAGAAGTTCAATTCATATGAAATTAAGGAATCAATAAATGGATTTTTAAACCCATGATACACCTGCAAGTCCCATAAGCCGATTAAATCCAAGCCTTTTATCTTTTGTAGGGGGCTATGATATAGAGTAATTCACACGCAATTGGTTGGATTTGACATGTGAATTTCAATTAGGAAATTGAAAATTCGCATTGCCACAATCAACTGCTCCAACTTTGAGGTTAGCTGCCGTGTTATCGGAATCTAGCTAAAAAAAGGGGTGATGAAGCAGTCTTAAAACCATGCCTAATATTACAATGACCCAAGTTCCCATAAATTTTCCTATCTTAAAGATTTATGAAATTCCTATTAGCTGGTTTCTATAGCCTACGAAAGCTATATCCATAGTCATCCACCTGGTTATTTATAATTTCATGTATACTATTGTAATTAGAATCACTAATTTTGATTGGGCTATCAATTTGATTAATTTCTTTCCATTCTACAAGCCAACGCATGGACAACTTTTTTTTCATGGTCCTTGTATCATTTAACTTTGGCTGCACACCACTCAACTATAACTTTAGACCTGAAATTATTCAATCTTATAATACATTTTCAATCAAGTCATAACTTCACTAAGCTATTCATTAAAATGTATATGGAGACATGTGATTCAAAATAAAGTCAAAATTTCGATAACATGACTAATTTGTGCTATAATACCTAGCTTAGAACAGGGCGTGATCTTTGGCCTCGAGTTTTGTCTTGACGTAATACGCATTAATAGGACAAAAATAGCCTTGTGTAGACCCTATAATTCACGTTCAGGGCAAACCTACTACGAAGATTGACAAAACAACTCCGATTTTTTTTGTTTTTGCTTCTAAGTGGTGGTGGGGGGTCTCCATGTTTGGCACTTCATTAATGATCTGATAATGTTGTTTTGGCTCATTATTAGTGTCTTGATCGTGCGAGCTTTAGCTTCTCTTAGGTGTCCTCTCGCAAGGACTTGAGAAAACATGGATGATTGATGAAGAAGAATAGAGTACGGTGGTAAATCGAGATCCACTCAAGGACGACCCAGTGGCCCGTCAATCATTCAATGCCGTGGGGCCAGCAGATCGGACCCACATTAACTTGGCACTTGCTTGTGTCCATGGCTAAGTCATAAAAGGTCCGAACACTTGCCCAGACTCGACTTTCAGAACACAGTTGCTTTAGATTATGCCATTATAAGGTGCCGCTAAATAGAAGGATTGCTGGTCAGCTATACGACTGGTGAATTTGTTTTCAAGCCTTGTATACATTGCCTGTCACACTATGGGAGCCGGTCATGCGTAGCCTAATCTTAGACTCTAACTCACTGTTCATGGACGAACTTTATAGAGGAACCCTTAGGTTTTGAGGCATTGGATTCTCATTAATATTTGAGTTACTCAAGCCGACATTTCTTGTTGTGATAATGCGAGCGATCGAATAATAATATAGACATAAGAAGAAAATAAATCGGACACTCGATTTACGTAGTTCAGTCGTAAAGGCCTACATCCACGAAGAGAGCAGCAGCAGATTTCACTATAACTTAAGCGATACAAGGAGATTACACACTCGAGTCACTCAAACACTTTCTCAGTGTTTCCCAAGCCCCAATTACACCCAATAACGTACGCAATGTTTAATCCCAAAATTCCTCAAGAAATAATCTCTCAATCTCATGGAGGAATTACACGCAAATCTTACCTCAAGATTTAATCGGCTACAAACACTAATTCTTCTCAGATGTAATTGCACGAACGAAAATCAACGACGAAACCCATGTCAAGCACTCGCTTAGAAAACGGTGCTTGAGAGATCTTCACGTTTGCCACGGCGTGAAGACCACGTTGCTCTGCTCGCATCAACAAACCCTCGGCAACCATACACACTCTTACGGCAAAAAAAAGAGAACAAATATATATGATATAATATGCATGGCAGCCAACTTCAAATCAGAATAGGAAAGTTGGACACGTCGGTCAACAAGTCCAACTTGGACTTTCCTCTTTTTCTTGTTATCTTGAACGTGCAGTATATACGAAATTTGATTTCCGTAATCTATAAATTCATGGCTTGGTCTCTACAAATCAGCAACTTGAAGTCCAAATATCAATTTTCCTTTAATTTATCTTGAGTTCGGTTTCGTTCATAAACTCAAACTCGAGACATATTATAACAATCTCCACATTGGCTCGACATTTGAGTCAAGTTGCAATCGCTTTGCAAAAATTCAAACTCTGCCACTACTTTCCCATAGCCCCCAGTGAGCTCAACCACCACAGATATTATCCAAGTCCAAGCCTCGCTTGAACTTCGCCATAACCGAGGACCTCATCAGAATACCAATTCCACATGCACCTTTAATTGCTCTACAAGGATTTTCTGAGATAACCTCCTCCACCGTAGATAAAGTAAAACCATTATTGTATCAATATCTGTTAGGAGATTGAATACATACTTTGTTAATTTCAGCAGTTACAACAACTGTTGGCTCTATAAGCTCCACCTCGCTACGAGCACCATCTGTGTCGATTACTTTGCTAATACTCATACTCGCTACCTCAGGAGTTTCTAGTCGCAACTCCACCTCAAGCTGAACACCGTTCAGATCCGTATTAACACTGCCACAAACACTCCTAGCCAGAAGTATCAAAGACTTGTCAAGGGTAACTTCTTTGCTGTCAACAGGTGAATTTATATCTGGGCACCACAACTGATCGCCCCACTTACCTTGTGTATAGCCATGGAATATGCACATTGCCCTCCAATCAAGCTTACCATCACTTACTTGAAAATAACATGGGCAACCAAATATTCTAATAATAGAATAACTAGCAACGTTACCTAACCACACTTCTTCAGGAATCCTCCATTCAATAGCAGTTGATGGGGATATTCACTAGGTAGCTCATCGTACTTAGCACATCAACTAGGATTCTCTAAACAATACCAGCACTAGAGATAATTTTTCAGGTCGTCTCTAGTAATGTTTTGCTCATCAATTCTACAAATTGTTGTGATTTACTAGCATTAATGCGATGTTTCACTATGCCATCTTTCATGCAGAATTTATTTACCAACTCTAAGCAGAACTCCATGATATTGTCAATCCGCACATGCTTGATCGACTTACCAATCTCCATCTAGATCAAAACTCTTGACTGTGAGATCCTAACACCAGCATTAAACTTGTGCATTGGCACAAACACCTAGGTCTTCCTCGAGCAGTCAAAAGACTCTCGAACAGATGCATCCGACGTCTCCGAGGCGAAATCTGTCATTGTCTCACCTTGAAGTTTATACAGGCCGCAGTGCTTGATTCCTTTCATTATCACCAAAGCACCTCAAACAACTTTCAGAACTTCACATTTTGAAGAATACTTGCAACCAACTAAATCTAGGGCACCCAAGGAAATTAAGTTCTTTTTCAATTTTTAGAACATGCCTCACTCCAGTCAATGTCCTCACGATACCATCATGCATTCTGATTTTAACATCACCAACACCCACAACATCGCACTTAGCGTTGTTCCCTAATTGGACTTTACTATATCCATGCATTGATAAGTAGTAAACTAGTTTTTATTTGGTGTGACATGAAAAGAACAACCGGAATCCAAAATCCATCCATCAAGCGATGAATCATTAGTGACAAACAAGACATAATCAACATTATCTGCTACAGTTGCAACATTATCTGCAGAATCAACTATAATTCCCTTACCCTTCTCATTCTTCAACTTAAGGTAATCCCTTCTAAGATGCCTCTTCTTGTCACAGCTCCAACAGACAACATTAGCAATCCTAGATTGATTACGTCTGTTCATATTAGTATTACTCTTACCCACATGTATTACGGATCTTCCTCTATTTTCACCTACTAAAGTAGTAGATACAGATTCGCTAGATTCTCTTCTACAAATATCCTCGCTCAGAATCAAATCTCGAACCCGATCAAACGTTAAACCTGTTGACCCAGAGGAATTACTCACAGCGGTAACAATAGTATTCCAACTATCAGGCAATAAGGATAATAGAATCAAAGCACGTACCTCATCTTCAAAGTTAATCTCAACTGAACTCAATTAACTAACAATCACATTAAGTTCATTGATATGATATGCAACTGATGCACCTTCACTCATCTTCAAATTAAACATACGTCACATCAAATAGACCTTGTTGATCGCAGAGGGCTTCTCATACATATCCGATAGGGCTTGCATCAAATCAGCAATGGTCTTCTCCTTCAAGATGTTAAACGCGACGTTACGAGCCAACGTCAGCCGAATAACACCCATAACTCGTCTATTCAGCAAATCCCAATCAGCTTGCTTCATCGACTCTGGTTTCTCCCCAAACAGGGGTAAGTGCAATTTCATCTGGTAAAGATAATCTTCAATCTGCATTTTCCAGAAACTAAAATCATTCCCATCAAATCTGTCAATTCTCACTTTTATTTCTTCTGTCGCCATCGATTCGCTTCAACTTAGCCAAGCCTGGCTCTAATACCACTTGTTGCGATAAGGCGAGCGATCGAACAATAATATAGATAGAAGAAGAAAATAAATCGGATACCGGATTTACATGGTTCAGTCGTAAAGGCCTACCTACGTCCACGGGGAGAGCAGCAGCAAATTTTACTGTAGCTCAAACGATACAAGGAGATTACACACTCGAGTCACTCAAACACTCTCTCAGTGTTTCCCAAGCCCCAATTACACCCAATAACACACACAGTGTTTAACCCCGAAATTCCTCAAGAAATAATTTCTCAATCTCACGGAGGAATTACACGCAAATCTTACCTTAAGATTTAATCGGCTACAAACACTAATTCTTCTCGGATGTAATTGCACGAACGAAAATCAATGACGAAACCCACGTCAAGCACTCGCTTAGAAAACGATGCTTCAAGAGATCTTCACGTTTGCCACGGCGTGAAGACCACGTTGCTCTGCTCGCATCAACAAACCCTCTAGCAACCACACACACTCTTACGGAAAAAAGAAAAGAAAAAGAGAACAAATATATATGATATAATATGCATGGCAGCCAACTTCAAATCAGAATAGGAAAGTTGGACACGTCGGTCAACAAGTCCAACTTGGACTTTCCTCTTTTTCTTGTTATCTTGAACGTGCAGTATATACGAAATTTGATTTCTGTAATCTATAAATTCATGGCTTGGTCTCTACAAATCAGCAACTTGAAGTCCAAATATCAACTTTCCTTTAATTTATCTCGGGTTCGGTTTCGTTCATAAACTCAAACTCGAGACATATTATAACAATTCACCCCTGCTCTTGCGAGTACTTCCCTCTAAGGCAGAATGCTCTCGTACCAATGTATTTGTACATCCCACACGTCATCATCCCTGCTGAGAAATATATAGGGCTATCATAGATTATGGTAGTGGTAAATCGAGATCCACACCCCCATGACTGATCCCGTTGGCATCATAATCATCCCATGTCTGTGGGATCCAAATTGACCTCGGAATTGTTTGTGCCCACATCGTCATCTCTGTTGAGGATAGCTCGGTGATAGGAGACGTTTGACAAAATTGGAGTCCATTAGAAAAGGCTTGATGAAACTATAATAGAAGTGATTTAATTTCCCTTGAAGAAATTTTAGGAACGCTCATTGGTTAATCATCTAAGCTCAGGAAAATGATCCTTGCCTTTCCTACCATTCGAACTGCATGTTTTAATGTATGATACCGCATGTTTGATTATGGTAATGGCATTATATTTTAAGTTTATCACGGATCATCTATATGCTTCAATGTTTGCTTGCAGCAATAATTATTACCGTGGAATCCCTTTTACAGCGGAACTATAGCAATGATCCAACAAGTCTCCTGTCTCTTTCCTCTCGCTCGCCCAAATTCATATCAATTGTAACTTATTTACTTATATAAGTTATATCATGAGACCCCAATTATAATTAATTTGACATAACCACAGATTATATGTTTAATAAATAAAGTATTAATTTTATGTTAATGACTGATGCAATAATACATGTGTTTAATGTAATAACAGGTATGTTGTACATAAGTGTATATTACTTTAAAAATCATTCAAAGTGTAATGATTAGTATAATATTACTGCCTCAAAGGTAATATATCTAAGTTTTAATAATTAAGCTTGACATTGTCACGACCATCCTTTTCGCCCGATTCCTAAAAATTACCAATCTCAATAATTTTTCATAGATCGAGGGTCAAGTAGAAATTGAACAAAAAGGTTATAAGAGATCAAAGCTGGAGTCCTTTAATATATATATATATACATACGATTTTATATTTTTCAAAAATAATTTTTTAACCGTTGAGAGTGGCGACGTTACCCAATAGACAACTACCGCATCGTAGTCTAGTCACAACACCCATCTAGCCAAGGCATGGCCACGAGTTGGGCTGCACGTGCCCATTGCATGATCAAGCGGCAGGCACTGGCTGTACCGACCGGTGTGGGCTTATGCACCACCAAGCCAGCTGCTTCATGCAATTCTAAGTCAATAATGTAATTCCCAGTGTTTTATTTTCAATTTCCATTATTCTTCTTGTCATTTCATCATTTCCCCTTTGCTTTACATTATTAGGGATGTGCTTTCAAATAGTCCCCTTCGATGCACAAATTTGGCTATCGATAGGGGCTCTAGCACCTCATTTTTTTAACCCAATGAAAGGGAATTTCTTTCTCATTTCATGTATAATCTTTTTTTAGAGTACTCCTTTCGAGGGCTTGAGCCATGCGAAAGTGGTTGGATTGTTCATAATGTATCTAAGCAAGACCCCCTAGCTGTGTGGTTTGTGGACTTACTGGCTCCATGTCCGGTCTGACAAGGGAAAAGAGGGATCGTCTTAGTGAGAGAGCTTAGACATGGTGCAACTCCTTGGGGTTTTTAGGATGGTGGAGGGGATACATTGACTATAGCATCTTAAGTCTTTCATCAGAGATTGTTAAGGAGGTGTGATGTTATGTTAAAGTAAGATCAACCCTTAATTGTTTACCTTCTTATGCTGGTATTCAAAGTCAACTTGGCCCAAGTGAAACAAACAAGATCCTTAGGACTCCTTACTTTTCGTTTCTTAACATTGAAGAATCGATTCCAAGTTGGCATTGGTTAATGTATTGCTTTTCCAAGTATACTCGCAACTATTGTCCAATGAATTGCAAACATCGCACTTGGAACAAGACGGATGGTTAAGAAAACCTTTTGATAATGCCTTCAGCTAGTAGTGGATGTCGCTATTCTATGACACATGTTATACAGGCATTATAGCATAGACACGCTTTGGAAAAATTTCAAGCCCCTCTTTATGGTGCTTTTTGAACGTCACTAAGGAGGTAAAGTGGGAAAGTACGGTTTCTTTTTTCTTAATATTCTATGTGGTGAAGATGCCTAAATTTGTCAAAAAGATAGTGGAGGAGTGAGTCAAGATCTTAATGGAAAAACATGGGTATGTTCCTTTCATGATAATAACTTGAAAGGGACTCGAAGTGGTCGAATCTAAAGGTCTCTTGTTTATAACGACGTAATGTGGGTGGAAATAGAGTTAGTAGGGTTTCTAATTGGATTGGGAACAGACGATAGTGGGTGTGCAATCTAGGGAAAAAAGTGAGAGATTGGTGGAGGCAAAGATGGATTTTACGGTCTTCCAATATGCGCAAAGATTAGCTCTTGAAGAACATAAATCATCATCCCCTTAGAAAGTTTCTTTCTTACCCCTTGCAAGTACTTGATTGTGAGTTTTACTAGACGATGGCAACTTTATTGTCTTATAGTGTTTATATAAATTAGGAACGGGTATGGAGATTTAGTTACCTGAAAGCTCTTTAAATGCTCTATAGGTTAAATCCATGCCTTTGACTCAAAGCATTTTGAGCAGTTTTTACACAGTTAATGCTATTTTAATGGATGACGTTCAGTTCTTGAACTAGATATCCTTTATTAACTCAATCAACTCGCCAACCTCGAGACATTTACCAAGACTAGAAGTGAGTTCTCCCAATAGATTATGCACAGAACCAGAAACTCCTTTGGGATTTGTCTTTGAGTTTGAATTTCTAATAAGATGGTTTACGACTCCAGCCCTCCTTCCTCATTTTGACAAGCACAGACTTTTCACAAAAACATCTATACTGTTAGGTGAGGTTGGTCCCACATGAGATCAATATGATCTAATAATGCATGTGACTTGGGCTCACATGCACCACGATTGCCCGAGACTTGCTCTCAGTAGAAGCAACGGTGTTTGCGAATTTATGTCAAACAGTTTCCATCAAATGACAAGGCATCGAGCCCACGATATGTTGAATTGGTACAATCCTTTGGTTACGGATACTCACTCAATCAACGGAGGAGGACGAAGTGACGGTCACTCTCCAATCATTAATTTTGTCATCCTCGCATCGTCAAGGTCACAGATTGCAACTACCGTCAGATAGATCATCACCTTTGTTCTCACTCTTACAAGGATTTCGTTCATTTCTTTCCTCAACTTCATTCATCTCGTCCACAGGACATAAACTAAATCTTTGACGAGGATTTGACCATTAGGATGGATTATCAATAGCCTTAGCATAGCCACCAAGACTTGACTTTTCTTGAATCCCCACAAGAGATTGGACGTCATTCATGGCCACCCAATCACAGAAAGAACATTTTAAGTGTGGAATTACAATGTTCTTAATTACCAATTTAATCGGTGTATTAGAGTGTGTGCGGGTGTGTGTATATAAAAGCCAAGGGAATATTGTTAATCACTTTAATAACTGAACATGATAAGTGTACTAGAAATTCCAAAACTTGTCAAGTTGGTGCAATCAAGTCCTTCGGTAAACTCTATCCAATTTAGTTAATAGAAAACGCTCATGTGGCTTTTTGGTTGCATTCTCTCTCCTATGTGGCACTAACATGGATAATGAATGACAAGGCCCAAATGACATCGTTTTGATCCTAATTAGTGAAAAAAAAATTAGATTAGGATCAAAATGATGTTGTTTTAGCTTTGTCTTTCATGTTTTATCCACATTAGCGCCACGTAGGAGAGAGAAAATAATTAAAAAAAATCTTGTCAGCATTTTTCATTAGTCAAGTTGGATGGAGTTAATAGATGGACTTAATTTCACCAATTTGACATATAAGATATGATTATACTTTAAAAATTTTAGGATTTAATTACACTTTTATGGTAAGTTTTAGGACGAATTTTAATATCTTTGCTTGAACATTCCTTTAGATAAGAACAGTTTACCTTATAGTGATCCCGGCAGTAAAGCCCGCGGAAGGGTAGTGGGACCGTTGGTAAGCTTTGATTGGTAGTCTAGACATTTTGTTAAAATGAGTTTATTAAGTCGATCAATATCTTCCTCTAATTATATATCACAAGTGTCTTTAAATCAATGAGCTGTCCATAGGGAAGAAATAAACATTGAAGATTCCAACAAATAAATAATAACCAGGGAAATACCCATAGTTCAACTCAAAAGAGAAGTTTATCTTTCAAATTCTTATGAAACAATTCAACTTCTAAGTTAGGAATCGATGAACAAATATAAACAACTATTTAATTATATTCACGTAGGACTTGTCCAAGTACGCATTACACCACTTGCTAAAGAAGGCTCAAATACTTCAATGATCTTAGTTATAAGAGATTCAGGCTTACTAAATTATGAAGAGTGAATCCTTGAAATTGTTTAAACAAGCCTCTATAATCGATCAATGCACTTTGATTGTTATTCCTATTTTTTAGTCTATGATTATCTCTCCAATAAAAGCAAATCATTACACAATTGCTGATAGATCCATTCCCTTACCATCCAATTTCTCAAAAATCATTCGATATAACATCAAGTTATTCACCTTTTAATTCAACCTCTTCGAGAAGATCAACTGATCTCCATCATCATATTCTCCCATAATCACCTTCCAACTAGTAGTCCCTCCAATCAAAGATGTACTTGTAATATTTCAACCAAACCCCATTACCAAACTTGAAGTTCCTACTAGTACTACATTTGGTTCAGCTTTGGGAAAATTCTAAGTAATTTCCCTAAGCTCTTTGGCTCAAGCGTATTTTGCTCAAAGCAATGGCATTTGATTAGTGACTTTTGGTGTAGGTGCAAAGTAATATGAAATTTAAAAAAAAAAAAAAAAAAAACAAAGGAAAAATAAAGGGCATTGTTCTCCTCCTTTGTTGAAGAGAGTGCTGGGGTTTGCAACATCTCTCCCTCAGCCATTTCTTGTAAATCCGCAATCCAAAAACCCCAATCCGTCAAAAATCCTAACTCTCTTGCATTGGCTACTTTGCGGTATCTAAGATTGATTACGTCACACTAGATGATGGACTGTTGAGGTCTCGTGACCTTGAGCGACCTAAATCTTTCGCTTCGATGGTCGATGTGACCTAGGTGAGGCCACAAAGGATGCACGATGCTAGGCGAGGCAATGCCGAGGTCACACAATCGCCTTTGAAGGATTGCAAAAGATAGATGATGTTGGGATTGAAGATTATGATAGATCAACCATAACCTACGTGACTTCAACGTTGACCTTTAACTCGTGGATATGACCTTGGTGACCGGTGACTTGACCTCAACCACTTAGGGCATGTTTGGTAACGTTTCTATGTATTCCAAATTTTATTATTTTGTTCTGAATAACAAAAAAAAGAATAGAAATCCATTTGGTAACGTCAATAAATTTTTATATTCCCGAAATAGAAAAGTGGACGGGGAATATATTTGGAACAAAAACAAAAAGTAGGAAAAATAGATTCTTATTCCCAGAACAATTTCTAGAAATAAGTTATTTTCTCTTTTCTTTTTTTCTTTTCTTCTTATTTGCCGTTCACCACCACCGATTGCAATTGCCGTCGCTCGCTGCCACCCACTGCCGATGACTGCTAATGCCACTCATCGCCACCGCCTACCACCGTTGGCCAACTAACCGCCACCGTGACCCAATGCTGTCGCCCATCGCCGCCCAGCTGTCACCGCTGCTAGCCAATCGCCACTACCGCCAACCGTTGTCACAATCGCCCACCGCGCCCATCGCTGATGACCACCAATGCCTTCGCCCATTAGTTGGCCAACCGACCACCGCCGACCTTTGGTGACAATGGCAGGAGGTCGGTGGTCAATAGCGACGCGGTTGGTGGCAATAAGGAAAATAAGGAAACAAAAGTAAAAGAAATTCTACATTACAAAAAAAAAAAAAAATTGTAAATCATACCAAACACATTCCTATCTCTTTTTTTTTCATTCCGATAATAGAAATATTGTATAGTTACCAAACGCATTCTTTTACCGAGAAATTGTTTTGAGGAATAGAAATAGAAAAAACTATTTTTGAAAAGAAATTATTTCCGAAATAGAAATGTTATCAAATGAACCCTTAGCAACTAGGGAGCATAGAGATGATGGGTTAAAGAAGATGAAAGACGATGGTTGAACAATATCTTTTTAGGGCAAAAGTGGAACCCACAATTATCGATGATGGCGATATTGGAAACTAAAAGTCATTAAATCCACATAATAGCATTTCAAAAATGCTAAAAGTCCAAGGTAGGTCTCTACCTATCTTGGGTTTTCAATTTTGCCAAAGCCAGCACTTGGCCAAAGGTCCCCAAAAGAAATTTGCCAACCATCCAAAAATTTCCTCAAGAGGCTTTTAAAGTCAAAAGCTCGTTTGGAAAATTGAATCAAATGCACCCTTAATAATCCTGATAAGAAATCTAAAGGAAAAATAACACAACAAATGCCATAATTTCCATGTGTGTTTCTAGTTATCGAAAAAAAAAAAAAGTTACGTTATTCAAGTGAGCACCATACAAAAGTTTTAATACTTGTAGTGTCCTTATCCCCATATCTAAAATATCTAAACCTATTTATCAGCAGGATCAAACTCTAGAAGCATCAAACCTATTTATCAGCAAAATCAAACTCTAGAAGCTTCAAACTCCCCAGATCGTTCTCTTACTTATTCGCAAATGGTGGATCCTAAGCTTCTGGCTCCTGGAAAATAATTTAAACCAAATAGAACATTTTTAAATCAAGAGTTTGAGAGGAAATCAGTCAATAGTATTTTGAACCCATGAGACGCTTGCAAGTCCCAGGTTAAGTTCAGGCATTTATCTTTTGCAGGTGGATGTGATAGAGTAATTTGGACATAGTTGGCTAATTTTATATTTAACCTTCGATTACAAAGCCAAGAATTCCCAACGCGACTTTGAGGTTACCTGTCATGTTATTGGACTCTAGCTAAAAAAAGAAGGGCGATGACTCAGGTCTTAAAACCATGCCTTATATTACAATGAACAAAGTTTCCCTGAATTTACTGTTCTTAATGTTTTATGAAGTTCCTATCAGCTGATTTCTATAGCCTGGGAAAGCGATTTCCCTAGTCATCCACTAAGTTCTTTATAACTTCACGTAAATAACTATAAATATAGTCACTAAAATCCATTGCGCTATCAATTTGACCAATTTGTTTCCATTCTATAAGCCAACGTGTCGACAACTTTTTTCCATAGTCCATGTATCATTTAATTTCGGCCGCACACCGCCCAACTAAAACTTGACTTTTTCCTGAAATTTTTAATAGTACATTTTCAGTGAGTTGGTGGCTTCGGTAAACTGTTCATTAAAGTATAAGTAGAGAGATGTGATTCATTTCGATCACAGGAATAATTTGCCCTAAATTCCTACTTAGAACAAGGCGTGATGTCTGGTTTAGAGTTTTGTCTTGACGTAAGCAGGCCTTATTTGGACAATGACAGCCTTATGGAGACCCTATTAACTCACATTTACGGCGAACCTACAGCGAAAATGGACAAAACAACCCCAATTTTTTTTATTTTATTTTTTTGCTTATAGGAGGTGGTGGGGTCTGCATGTTTGGCATTTCATTAATGATCTGATGATGTTGTTTTGGCTCATTACTAATGTCTTGATTGTGCGAGCCTAGCTTATCTTAGGTGCCATCTCACAAGGACCTGAGAAAACATTGATGATTGATAGAGAAGAATAGAGTATGGTGGTGAATCAAGATCCACCCAGTGGATCTGGGGACCCACATTGACTTGGCACTTGCTTGTGTCCAAGTCATCATCTCTGTTGAGCAATGTACAGGATGTAATAGATCATAGTGGTGGTGTGTCAAGATCCACACCCAATGAATGATCCCATGGCCTCCTAATCGTTCAAACCTGTGGAGGCCATATTGACTTGGCACCTGCTTCTGTCCACGTCATCTCTAGTGAGGATAATTTGGTGATGGAGACGTTTGACAAAAAATGGTGTCCATTGGAAAAGGTTTTATGAGACTAAAATAGGAGTGATCTTTATCCCTTTGAAAAATATTTAGTGATTTTTATGTCCATTTCTCTTTCCTCCCACTTACTTTGCCAATATTAGAATACATCGAATATACTTCAAATTCATATCAATTGTAACTTAATTTACTTTTGTCAGAAATATTATGACACCCCAACTTAACTTAATAACAGATATATTGTACATAATTGTTTATTACTTTAAAAGTGATTCAAAGTTAATGATTAGCATAATATTAGTGCCTTATATGTATTTCATAATTAAGTATGACATTATCACGACCATCCTTTTCATTCGATTCCAGAAAATTCATGATCTCAATAATTTTTCATAGCTCGAACTTCATTTTCACAAAGCTCCGGCCATGAGCTTTCCATAGACGCAAAAAAATGGGTCAATCAGAAATCCCAAAAATGTTATGAGAGATAAAATTTAGGGTCAATTTTTCTAGAAAATATATAAGATTTCATATTTTTCAAAAGTAAATTCTTGACCATCGATGGTAGCAACGCCTGCCAACAGGCGACTACCACATGGTGGTCACAACGCCCATCCAGCGGAGGCATGTCTGCGGGCCGGGTTGCACGTGTACACTGCATGATCAAACCATAGGTACTAGGCCGCACCGACCAATGTGGGCCCTATGCACCACCAGGCCAAGCACAGGATTTGTTCATGCAATTCTAGGTCCATATTGCGATTCCTGGTGTGTTATTTTAAATTTCTATCATTCTTGTTATTGGTTGCATCATTTTCCCTTTGCTTTACATCATTAGGGACGTGCTTTCAAACAGTCCCAGTTGATACAAAAATTTGGCTATAGATAGGGCCTCTAACCCCTCATTTTGACTTAACATAAGGAAATTTCTCTCTCATTTCATTTATAATCTCTTCCAGAGCATTTCTTTTGGGGGCTTGACCCTTGTGAAAGGGGAATCTAAGCAATACCCCTCTAGTAGTTGTGCGGTTTGTGGACTTACTAGGTCCATGCCTAATTTGATGAAGAGGAGAGTGATCGTCGCAATAAGAGAGCTTAGACACAATGCAACTCCTCGAGACTTTTAGGATGGTGGAGAGGATAAGAATGGATCTCAGATCACACATTGATTATGGAGAGTATTGCTGGACGGTAAGGCCAACACTAAGTAGGACGTTATTGGCTTAAGTGGGAGAGTTTAGAGCATCTCAAGTCTCACATTAGATCGTTGAGAACTTGTGATGTTATGCTTAAGGAAGATCCACCTCAATTATTTATCATCTTATTGATCCAAAGTCTTCTTGGCCTAGGTGAAACAGATGAGATCTCGACACTCCTTAATTGTTATTTCTTAACATAGAAGAGTCAATTCAAAGTTAGCATTGGTTAACGTGTTGCTTTTTCAAGTATACTCCCAAATACAGTCCATTGAATTGTAGACATTGCACTTTGGAACGAGATGGATGGTTAAGAACATTGACGGGAAAACCTTTTGCACTTCAGCTCGTAGTGGAAGTTGTTGTTCTCGACACATGTTACATAGGCATTATAAAATAGACATACTTTGGAGAAATTTCAAGCCCTCCTTTATTGTGCTTTTGAACGTCACTAAAGAGGAAAAAGTAAGAAAGTACAATTTCTTTTTTTCTTAATATTTTTGTGGTGAAGATGCCCAAATTTGTCAAAAGATAGTGGAGGAGTGAATCAAGATCTGGAGGAGTGAATCAAGATCTTTATGGTAAAACATGGGTACGTTCCTTCCATGATAACAACTTGAAAGGGATTCAAAGTGGTCGAATCTGAGGGCCTCTTGTTTATACCGACGTAATGTGAGTTCCTACTTGGATCGGGAACAAACGATAGTGGGTGTGCAATCTAGGCAAAAAAAGTGAGAGATAGGTGGAGGCAAAGATGGATCTTATGGTCTTCCACTATGTGCAAAGATTAGATCACGAAGATCATAAATCATCGTCCCCTTAGGAAATCCCTTTTTTCCTAGCAAGTACTTGATGTGAGTTTTACTAGATGATGGCTACTTTATTGTTTTATGGTTTTTCTTTTTTATGAACTAAGGGCAGGGGTATGGAGATTCAGTTACTTAGAAGATTATGAAATACTCTACGAGTTTCATAAATTGATTAAGTCTATACCCTTGACTTGTATAGGTGGCTTTGACTCAAAGCACTTTGAGCAGTGCTTATGCAATTGGTGGAATTATAATGGATAGACTTTAGTTCTTGAATGGAATTCTCCCACTACTTCAATCAACTTGCCAACCCAAGACATATACCAAGACTAATTGAGTGCTTGCAATAGATACCAAAACTCCTTGTAATTTGTCTCGAGTTTGAAGTTTTAATAAGATGGTTTATGACTCCAGCCCTCTCCTCCATCGTTTTGACATGCGCAAACTTTTCACAGTAATATTTATACCGTCAGGTGAGGTTAGTCTTATACAAGACTAATATGATCTAATGATATGGCCTCACTTGCGCAACGATCACCCAATACTTGCTCTCAATGGGAATGACAATGTTTGTAACTTCAATGAAAATGATGTCAAATGGTTTCCATCAAATGAAGAGGTGTTAGGCCTGCAATTTATTGAATTGGTACAATCCGTTGATTACAAATACTCACTCATTCAATAAAGGGGGACGAAGTGATGGTCACTCTCCAGTTATCAGCTTTGTCATCCTTGCATCGCCAAGGTCACAGATTGCAACTACCATTAGATAGATCAACACCTTCGTCCTAATTTTTACAACGATTCTATGCATTTCTTTCATCAACTAGATTCTTTTTGTTGACAAGAAAATAAATTAAAATCATTTGACAAGGACTTGGCTATTAGCAAGGATTATTAAAAGCTTTGGCAGCAAATTTAATAGCCACCAAGACTTTTCGCAAATCTTGACAAGAGATTGGACGTCTTTCATGGCCACCCAATTACTGAAGAAATTTGTAGGTGTGTATATAAATCATGAACAAAGGAGTACCTATAAATTTTTCTAGCTATTTGTGTTGAGATTCAATGGGGCCAAACAAGATCAAACTAACTTCTGTTTCTTGGGCCCAAAACATCAATGTCCGGCCCTGTCTGGCCCTCAAGCCAGATTTCGCGTCTAGTAAAAGTCCAGCTTATCCGACCAGACCGAAAGGGACCAAATTTGACACCAGTAGCATCCCTAGGCCGATGCCCCAAGCCCATACCAAGGGGCCCTTATGATGATGAGCAGCCGTTCAAGTTTAAGAAGGATCGCTATTGAATTCTAATATCCTGTTACGGATACACAAGACGTAGAGAGATATGAAAAGTCACTCGATCGAGTCGAGTAGTTATAGCGTATCCTTGTAGAGATCGGAAACCCATTCCAGGTACACCCATTTGAGTAGCAATTGCCTCTTAGCTGGTAGTGGTTCTCATTTTTTTTTTTTTTTGTCAGTCTTATTTTATTCCTACTCTACACTCACTCTCAGACTTTTGCCATGTCTCGTGCAGGACGTGAGAGTCGAAACCCACTCTTGAAACTTACGCGTCCTCACCCCATGCTCAAATCAGCGTGCTCGATGATGATGTCATCATCGCTAACGCGCAAGTTGTTTAAGTTTATATTCATTGTTTTTATAAACTAGCGGTAGTAGAAAAAACGTCTGATTTCTGGAATTAGTGCATTTGAGCTCGCTAAAACTCAAATCAGTATGTATCTTTATGTTTTATTTAAAATAAATCGCGAGACCGATTTACAAAAATTGGTTTACTAATGTTGAGTATCTTAACCTAAGACATCCAATTTGTCTTCTTCTGTTTTTCCCCTCAATTTTATGAAAAATAGGTAATTAATATGGCAAGAGCGTCTTCACTCTTTCGTGGCTTCACTTGCTCCTGCTCGTATCTCTTCTCTACCTTCAAATGTTTGAGAGAGAAGTAAGGAAATTGGTCTCTTGCTTTTTTTTTTTTTTTTTGCTTCCATTATTTCCCCCACTTCTAAATGATCAAGTGTTAAGACACTGTAAAAAATTTAAAGGTCAACTGAGTAAATTTCTTTAGCTGTGAGTTTATCAACCGACCGGTGTTGAGGACGTGCTACACGCCAACGTGAAGCGAGGTGGGTATTGAAAGAAGAAATTGGATGATTACAGCGTAACACAAGGAAAGTGGATGAAACCGAATTTATATGAGATGTGCTAATTTGCTTTTTTTTAATATTTTATTATTTTTTTAAAGGATATGCAATGCAATATATGAGTTTGAAAGAGTTCGAGCGTAATCAATCAGCTAGAGGATAATTATGAAAAGCCCAAAAAATGAGACTAAACTCAGCTTAAAGTTATATATTTAGATTAGGTTGCGAAACTGTTCCCTCCATTGCAGCTCTATCTTCCAGCGTATTCATACCTTCTTCATACTTGATTCTTACCTGCAACCATGTTAGACAAACTATTTTTCTAAAAATATTATCAATTAAAGAAAAGATTAAAAAGTCTTGTAACATATTATTAAAGAGTGAGTATATTAATTGATTACAATGTTTAACAATAATACTAATAATGAAACAAAGTTAGCAGCAAACATATATAAAATTTATTTACACTTGAAGGGGTTTCTATTTATGACTTTTGTCATGCTCTGTTATTCACAGAAAATTCAATTCATCTGAAAAATAGTTCTCTAGATGAAGGCTCCTATGATATTTCAAGCTATTATCCCGATTAGTCTTTTTGACTCATTCGTTAGTGATGCAATATAAGATCCGTGGTTTCTGAGACAAGCAGGTTTATTGGTTCGGAGAAGGCTAACTCATAAAGTAAATATCTAGAAATTGTTGTTGCAATAATATTTTTCTTTTGTAATCTAAAGACACGGTGAGACATACCTGGCTATTTAAAACCCTAGGAGGCACCTTATAAGTCTTATAAGCCAGTTGAGTCTAGACCTCTATCTTTTGTAAGTGACTATGACACAGAGCAATTTGCATGCAATTGGTTGGATTTGACATGTGACATTCGATTACAAAACTAAAAGTTTCAATGCCACAATCAATTAGGCCAACTTTGAGGATACCTACCATGTTATTGGAATCTAGCTAAAAATGATGATGCAGGTCTTGAAACCATGCCTTATACTACGGTGAACTCATAAAGTAAATATCTAGAAATTGTTGTTGTAATAATATTTTTCTTTTGTAATCTAAAGACACGGTTAGACAGACTTGGCTACCTAAAACCCCAGTAGGCACCTTATAAGTCCTATAAGCCAGTTGAGTCTAGACCTCTATCTTTTGTAAGTGACTATGACACAGAGCAATTTGCATGCAATTGGTTAGATTTGACATGTGACATTCGATTACAAAACTAAAAATTTCAATGCCACAATCAATTAGGCTGACTTTGAGGATACCTACCATGTTATTGGAATCTAGCTAAAAAATGATGATGCAGGTCTTGAAACAATGCCTTATATTACGGTGACCCAAGTTTCCATACATTCGCCTATCTTGATGTTTTATGAAGTTCCTATTTGCTATATCTATCGCCTAGAGTAGAAACATCCATAGTCATCCACTTGGTTCTTTATAATTTCATGTAAAAAAACTGTGACTATAGTCACCAATTTTGATTGCACTATCAATTTGATCAATTTCTTTCCGTTCTACAAGCCAATGAGTCGAATTTTTTTTACGATGGTTCGTATATCATTTAACATCGGTTGCACACCACTCAACTATAACTTGACTTTTTACCCGAAATTATTCAATCTAATAGCAAACTTTAAGTCAGATCGCACTTTCAATAAGCTATTCATTGAAATGTATATAAAGAGTTGTGGTTCAGATGTAAAGTCAAAATTTCGATATTAGAAATAATTTGTGCCTAAAGTCCTAACCTAGATAGGGTGTGATCTATAGCTTAGAGTTTTGTCCTGACGTAAGCACACATTATTAGGACAACGACTAATAGACCCTATAACTGATGCTTAGGACAAAACTCCTACGACATTGACAAAGCGGCACCCGTGTCGGCACTTCACTAATGATCTGATAATGTTATTTTGGCTCATTATCGATGCCTTTGATTGTGCGAGCTTAGCTTCTCTTAGGTGTCCCCTCGCAGGTCAGCAAGGACCAGAGAAAACATGCAGAAGAATAGAGAGTTTGGCGACGAATCGAGATCCACCAATGGATCTTGGGCCCCATATTGACTTGGCACCACTTGCTTGTGTCCACGTCACCCATGACATCCTAATCATTCCTAACCTGTGGGGCCCATAGCTGGGGCCCACATTGACTTGACACCTGCTTGTGTCCACGTCATCTTTGGTGAGGCTAATTTGGTGATGGGAGACGTTTGACAGAAAAAAAAATGGGGTCCATTGGAAAAAGTTTTATGAGATTTAAGTTTTTTTCGGGGGTCCACGTTGCTGAGACTATAAAAGGAGTAAATATTTATTCCTTTGAAAAATTAAGAGAACTCCTATTTGTTAATTGTCTAAGCTCAAGAATTATCCTTCCCTTTCCTATCAATCAAACGGCAGTTTTTTTATACAACGGCTAGTTTAACCATAGTAATGACTTATATTTTAAGTTCATTAAAAATTTAAAAATTGACTGTATGTTTTAATATTTGCTTGCAGTAACAATCATTAAAACGCAATCCTCATTACAGCTGTAATAGATTCTACAAGTCTCCTGTCTCTTTCCTCCGACTCACTCTGCAAATAATATATTACATTGAATAGACTTCAAATTTATATTAATTGTAACTTAATCTGCTTATATTTGTTATATAATGATACCCCAATCATCATTATTTTGAAACAACCAATGCAATATTGAATTGTAAGTAAATGATTGATGCAATAGTACATATGTTATACATAATTGTTTATTACTTTAAAAATCATTTAAAGTGTAATGATTAGCATAATGTTAGTGCCCCACAGGTATGATTATCTAAGTTTTCATAATTGAGCATAACTTGAAACTTCACAATCATGATAATTTTTTTTAAAGATCAAAATTTATTTTCACAATTTTCATGTCATAAGCTTTTTTGTGGATGCGAAAATGGCTCAATCAGAAATCAAACAAAAAGTTACGAGAGATTAAATTTGGGTTCAATTTTTTTAAAATTTATTATTTTTTTGTATTAAAAATAAATGATTGATTGTCGATAGTGGTGACACCATCAATAGGGATTGCCACATGGTAGTCATGACAGCTATCTAGCTAAGGCACGGTTATGGTTAGGATGCATGTGCCCATTACATGATCAAGCCATAGACCTTGGGTCGCCCTAGCTAGCACAAGCATACGTAACACTGGGGGTGAGCATATCAGATGGACCAAATAGGGAATTGGACAAAACCAATTGGTAGTCCGATTCATTGGGGCATCGGTCATGTTCCTGGTTTCATTGTGATTTTCAGTCCGATTCCAAATTCCGAGAGAGAGTTAGACCAAACCGGCTATTTTTAAATATTTGTTTAATTTTAAAAAAACTAGCAATAAACTCTAAAATAGTAACAAATCTAGTAATAAAAAAAAAATTGCTATGTAACTGGTCCCAAAAATTGAGAACCAATCCTCTTGGTCCAATTTGGAACCAAATTAGACCTGGGATTATCCCTATGCAGCACTAGGCAAAGCAAATGATATTCTTTCGAGCATTCCCGTTCGATACACAAATTTGGCTATAGGTAGGGGCTCTAACCCCTCCTTTTGACTCAATATAAGTGCAGTTCTCTTTCATTTCATTTATGATCTCTCAGAGCAATTCTTTTGGGGGCTTGACCCATGTAGAATGAATTTGGGTGTTCATAATGTATCATGGCAAAATCCCCTCCAATAGATGTGTGATTTGTGAACTTATTAGATCAAGATGTCTGATATGACGAGAGAGGAGAGTGATCGTCACAAAAGAGATATTGCACCAAGAGAGCTTAGATAAGGTGTGACAATTTGTAAGCTATTAGGATGGCACATCGAATATGGGGAATGTCATTGGCCGACATGACCAACACTGACAACAGTGTTATTGATTTAAGTTGGAGTGTTTATCATATCTCAAGTCACCCATCAAATGGTTGAGGACTTGTGATGCTATGCTTAAATTAGTGCACCCTCAATTATTTACCACCTTATATGATTATTTAGAATTAGCTTGACCAGGTGAAATAGACAAGATCCTTGCTCCCCATAACTTTCATTTCTTAACATTGAAGAGTCAACATAAAAATGAGCATCGGTTATGTTATTGCTTTTTAAAGTATACTCCCATACATTGTCCAATGAATTGCAAGCACCGCACTTGGACCATGACGGATGGTCAAGAAAATCGACGGGAAAACCTTTTGATAATGCCTTCAGCTCGTAATGGATAGTGCTGTTCCATGACACGTTTATAGAGGTATATATAGGATGGACACGCTAAGGAAAAATTTCAAGCCTGTTTTATTGTGCATTTTGAACGTCGCCAAGGGGGAAAATGGAAGTACGATTTCTCTTTCTTAATATTTTTTGTGGTGAAGATGCCATAATTTGTCAAAAAGATAGAGGAGCGAATCAAGATCTTAATGGAAAAACATGGGCACGTTCCTTCTATCATAATAACTTGAAAGGCACTACGAAAGGGACTCGAAGTGGTCGAATTTAAAAGGCTTCCCGTTTATGCCGGCGTAAAGTGGGGGGAAATAGAGTTTCAAAGGGTTTATTATTGGATTGACAGCAAAAGATAGTGGGGGTGCAACCTAGGTCAAAAATGAGACAAATAGCGGCAAAGACGATACTTATGGTTTCCATTACGCGGAAAGATTAGCCCTTGAAGAATAAAAACATCGTCCACTTAGAATGTTTCTCTTTTCCCCTTAGCAACTACTTAATTGTGAGCTTTACTATTAGATGAGTATTCTCTACTTGATTTATTTTATAATCCAGAGAGTGGGCGTGGAAATTGTGATACCTAGAGGTCTATGAAAAACCCTGTTAGTTTTATGAATGAGCTAACTCCAAACTATTGATCTATACAAGTAACTTTTAAAAGTAATTTGTACATTATTGATGGGATTTGAATGAACGACTTAAGTGCTTGCAATAGATTATATGAAAAGAACAAAAACTTTGATTTGTTTTGAAATTTTAATTAGTTTAGGATTGACATTCCCTCCTTCACTATAGTGTGAAATTACTCTCATGAGACCGATATGATCTAATGATGCATGTGACTTGGGCTCACATGCACCACAATCACCCAAGACCAACTGGCAATGGAAACAACGGGGTTAGTGACTCAAATGAAGTTTACATCCGACGGTTTCCATCAAATGACAATTCATCAAGCCCGCAATTAATTGAATTGATACGCTTATTTGGTTACAAATACTTACTCAATGAACAAAAGTGAACAAAGTGATGATCACTCTCTAGTCATTAACTCATTATCCTTGTATCGTCCTTGCAACTAACGTCAGGTCAAAGCCTTTGTCCTAATTTTTGTAAGGATTTCATTCATTCCTTATATCAACTTGATTTATTTTGTTCGCAGGAAATAAACTAGATCATTTGACGAGGGTTTGACTCCTTAGCAGCAAATTTAGTAGCCACCAAGGCTTGACTTTTCTCAAATCTCTAGAACAGATTGGACGTCATTCATGGCCACCCAATCGCTGAAAATTTTGTAAGTGTGGCAATGCAATTTTCGTGTCCACTAAGTTAATCAGTGTATCAGAAGTGTATAATAAACAATTTTGTAATTTACATATATAAATTATGAAGAAAAGAGTACCTGTAAATTTGTCTAGCTATCTGTGTTTAGATTCAATGGGTCCAAACAAAACCAAATCAACCTCCGGTTTCTTGGGCCCAAAAACATCTTTGTCTGGCGTTGTCTGGTCCCTAAGGCCAGATTTCGTGTCTAGTAAAAGTCTGGCTTATCCAACCAGACTAGAAAGGATCAAGTCCGGCACCAATAGCATCCCTTCCAGTCCCCATTAGGTCCCAACTCATTACAAAATATATCTAAACGACAATGGGAAATATGAGACAGCCAATTCGTAGCCAAGTCATGCCGATGAGCCTTTAGGACCCAATCTGCGGCTCGGTTTGCTTCTCTCGGACAAAGGGTGACCAAAACCCCTAGAAGTTTTTTTGCAGTCAACTGCTATGGATTGAACGCCCATGGAGGTTCAACCCGGCCCGATGCTCCAGACCCATACCAAGAGTCCCTTATGATGATGGGCCTGATCCATAGCTGATGCTGGTTAGAAGTAGTAGCAGTTGAAGCTATGGAGCATCCCTTCAAGTTTAGGATGGAACGTTATTGAGTTCTATACACTGTTACAGATATTCAAGATGTAGAGAAAGATCCAAAGTCATTTGATTGGGATAGAGTAGCTATACTAATCCTTTGAGGTCGAAAGCCCATTCTGAATATACCCACTTGAATTACAAATATGCTTGAGCCAATATTAGGTTTCGTTCAAAAGCCACTTTAGTGGTTGTGCCCCAATAGATGTGCTTGGTGACAATGTTGTCATCGTCAATCTACAAGTTGGTTTAGTTTATTTTTAGTGACTTTAGAAATTAGGTATTTCAATTTGAGCAAAAAAAAGTGTGTGGTTCCGACACTTTGGTGCATTTCAGTGAGTAATTTACATTAAAACCCAATACTCAAATCAGTGAGTAATTTTATGTTTCTTTAGAATAAATTGTCGGACTAGCCTACAAAAAATTGGCTTTCTAATGTTGAGGATCCTAACCTAAGACAACCAATTTGTCTTTTTATATCTCAATTTCATGATAAATGGGGTAACTAGTATGGCAAGGGCCTCTTTACTCTTAGTGGCACCCACCAGCTTCTCCTCAAATCTCCAATCTATACCTTCTAAATGATCGAGTGTTGGACACCGTAAAAAATTCGATGGACAATGGTGTAAACTTGTAGCTGTTTGGGTAGCAACCTGCCCGTGTTAGGGGACGTGTGCGTAGAGTGAGGTTATAGGTAGAAGAAAATGCCAGGGTGAATATTGCGAAAACTGAGATATTGGGGCAAAGTGCCACAATTCCAGAAAGTTAGGGGCATGATGTAATTATCCTAATCCACTGCAAATCGTGAATACATGATTAGATAAGTTGAATCATTTGACAAAAATTCACTTCCGTGAATAATAGAATCGTCGCAACGCAACACAATTACTCATAATCTTGTAAATAAGGGCACCGAAAGTTTTAAATTTTATTATAAAGTGCAATTGAGTATAAAACCTTTCTGATTATACAATTAAATTCTGAAACTTATCAAATTTGTATAATGAAGTCCTCTTATATGACTGTTTTGTTAACTCAAGTGTGAACCAATACCCAAAATGACATCTTTCCCCGAATGTTATTTTCCCCCGTACCACAATTAAGTGAAATTCAAAATTCGAAACAATAAAAAGTTTAATAAAAAATCAAAAAAGAAACAAGATATAAATAACTATTTTTCTTCTAAACCAACCATTTTCTTAAAACACTTCATCTCCTTACGAATTTCGCTCTATATACAGTTTGGGCAACAAGGAGGGCAATGCTCTGCAATGCAATATGCTAAGAATTGCACCAAGAAGTGAGAACTGATCATGTCGTTAATCGTCCAAACATTGTAACATCGACTCATTACCCAAAAACTGATAGTTTCTAAGGAGATTCCATATAGAACTTGAAACCCAATTGCGAAAGCCAGTCTAATGACAAAACTGGGTGTAAAACCGCCATCAAATACAAAACAATCTATCAAAATGCTAATTCAGCTGCATCATTTCCTTTCATGTTTCTGTCCCAAAAATGGATTCTGAAGTTAAGACGACTACTTGCTGAATCACAGTCGAGTTGAAATTCGCTTAGAGAAAACCGTGGCCTTAGACATCTTTTCGCCAGCTTTTTCGGCACAAGGACAACGTCAACTTGACCAGAAACATGTTGCTGCAAGGCTGTTGTTTGTATCAGTACCACCCATTGTCTCCTCCATGATTCGCAGCGTTCCAACAGGTTGTGCTCACCTGCAGATCCTCCCCACTTCTCCACCTGCCAAAGAATGGGATACATATAGAACAGTATGAAAGTCAAGATCATCATGGGCACTAACTTGAGAAAGAAAATGTGCCTAGAGTACGGATCACCAACCTCTCTGTTCTAGTTGGTAATTGAAGTGACAATTTTGAGGATTATGGTTCATAAACAAATGCCTTGGATCATACCTGACCAAATATGCTCCAAGCACAAAAGCAAAAACGCCCATCAGAAGGGAAAGGATGGAATTTTGCAACCCATATTCCTTTCCTTCCTCATCTTTTGTGCAGTAGTCACCGTGCTGCAGCGGCTGCAGCTCTCCCCATACCGTGTGATGCAGACGAGGGCCTGCAAGTCCTCGCCGAGCCTCGCCGACACCCTGATGAGGCTCATGGCGAAGCAGATCAGTGACATGATCGTCTTTTTCTAAAATATTTAATCTCTTTATTTATTTTCTAATTCTCATCTTCCTTTTTTTCTGTGCCACATCGGTTTCATGTATACTAACAAAATAATAAAAAGAAGTTAGTAACAGAAATTTTTGTTTACATTAATTTGACAAGTTTTGGAATCAATTGCACTATTTTCCAAACTTGGGCGTTGTACTACTTTGAAACGTCCAGCGCAATGATCAAGTCACTTTATAGAACACCGCTACAGGTGCGAAAACAGAAAACAAAAAGGTCAATTAGAACAAAGATTGCAGTTTTTCTTAAAAATCTATAGGAAGATGCTTTGAATCTGGATTCGTTAGAGAAGAGTCAACCATGGCGGCCACAATCAGCATTGTCACATGCCTTCTATGCAAACATGCAAATTTCCTAGCGATGAGAATTTGACCATAAACATCAGATCTTCTGAAGAAGGAAGAAGGATGAAGGCGTTTCCCAAGTAATGCTACAGTAACATCAATGTAAAAGGACATCCCTCCTCCTCCTTACCTTTACCCATGACTGTCGCCGAATTCTCCGACATCGCTCTTCGTCCAATGGACCTTTCGGACATCAACAGCTTCATGGCGTGGGCAAACCGACAACAGAGTGAGCCGATTTTGCACTTGGGACACTTTTCACCAGCAAAGAAGAAGGAATCAGACACATCACGAACACCGTCCTCCTCACCCGTGGTATAGAGCCATCTGCCTTGATGACCATCCGGTCGG